>NW_010160601.1:0-25500 GCF_000695765.1 Mesitornis unicolor | reverse complement strand
TGCTGAGTAATGGCTATCCGTACAGGACATGCATGAGGTCTGGGTATGTGCTATGTGTTCAAAAAGCTGCTCATACTGAAGTGAATCGAAATTTTAAATTGAGATTTCAAGCTGTAAACATGCTTAGAAAGCTCTTTATGAAACAGTCAAGCCAAATGTATTTGCAGTGGCTATAAAGCAATCCATAATTCCCTCAACGAAGTACATGCATGTACGTATATTAGATAATAAGTTGTCTGTAAAGCAAAATAAATGTTATACTGCTACAGTGGTAAAAATCTAATCTGTGTCACAGGCACATAGTATATTCTTATGCATCACATTATGTCATTATTGCATTACAGTATATTCACAGGCATTCACTATAGGCTACATTTCAAATACCTTGTAAAATATAATTAATACTGTCATTCACTTTTACCCTTCCTTTATCCCTAAATGAATATCGAAGTAATTTTTCTGAGGTTTATTAGTTTTCCTCCTCTTTGTGAATGGTGCCGAGCAGCGTCCTTGCAGCTACTGTGAATGCCACCTATAGACAACAAACGCCCACTGCAGTGGAGCTGGAGGTGGTCTAGCTGCAGTAGTTCATATGGAATAAACGTACTAACATAAAATGTTTCTGTGTCAGTGGGAGCCTTTAGTTCATGTTAGTTGGGTTTAAAGGTTCATAAAACATTTTATAAGGAATATTTGACTCATTTTTGCAATGTGATCTCTGATCTAGAAAAGGTAAAACTGATCACAAAGGAAAACGTTAAAAACATTTATAAGCCTTGCAACCAAAACTTACATATAAAATCATTCAGATTTACAAACTGCAGATTGCAATGCAGCCTGAGGCATCGTGTGGGCTCACCCTTAAGCACGTGGATAGAATTCAAAGTGCTGGATTGTGATCCTACTAAATTCACTGACAAAGCTCCTACGGAGACTGTATTTTGTTTACAGTATACTGGCCTTAAAAAAAGGCAACTGAATTCACTGCCCATCACTCTAAAGCGATGCACAGATGAGAAACAATCAGCAGACATCCATCCAACAACAACCGAATAAGAGTTGCAATGGTTACTGCTATGTTTCAAAGGAAACGCATCTCTGTTGAAGGAAGTCTGGAATTATAACCTATACATTATTCCTAATAAAGAGCTGAAAGGGTACATGTTAACTAAGCTAAAACTCAGAATGGTGATTGGAACTTTCCAAAGTACATGGGATATGGCTACAACTGTCAGTCTGTTCCTTTACTGGACCAGTTGGGTGAGAGAGCTGACAGTGTTGTGACTGAGAACAGTTCATTAAGAGAAAACATCTCTAGATACTTTAATTCTGTCCTGCTGAGTCTAACGAGGGGCATCCTGGTGTCTAGCAAGAGCAACCTCTGCTTTTTCAGAAGAAGAAAGCTTTAGAAATTTGTCATGAACTCAGTATTCTGAATACTAGGCTAACAGTTATTAAAATGCAGTTCAACATAATGATATTAAAATGCAAGCAATGTGATCTCCTTGGAAGTAACTATGTTGACATTATTGCGTATTGCTCAAGTTTGTTCACTTTCTTTTAAAGAGCTTCTGCAGAGGATGAGTTACACCAAAGGGAATTACCTAACAGTAGGTGCTTTCTGTCTCAGCCAAGTTGTCAAAACCAAAACCACCCAACTTCCATTATAGAAGGCCACCAGATTAGTCAGGCATGACTTGTCCTTTGTGAAGCCACGTTGGCTGTCTTTAACCACCTTCCTGTCATCCATATGCCTCTTGAGTTCTCTTAGCCTGTGGAGGAACAACTTACGACACAACCTCATGTTTTAGCCTAGAAATCTGGTTTCCAAAAGAGGTGAAATTAATGCAAACCTCTATGCATACATGCATATATATTTACACAAACACACATATTTGTTATACATATTGATACGTTTCTCTGTCCTCAAGAACTTGAGATGCCATTGGCCAGTTTTACCTAACAGAGGTCAGATTGTCTGATGGAAGGGTAACAGCCTCTGATAGATGCACTTCTGACAATTTGCATAGAGAGTGACGTAGACCAAAGAATATTCAGTCCCTCCACCACCAGGTATCAGAGCATTCTGAGGAACTTCTAAATCTGGTTTCTACAATGATACAAGGAAGAAAGGCACTGCCACTGCACTTGTGTCAGCTATCTTTACACTATCAGCAAAAATGTTACCCAGGTGTATTATCATGAGGTGTATTATCATTAGACCAAGACAATTTCCCTGCCGGGGCTCACATAACTTATAGTACAGCCTGGATCACTGTATGAGGTGGCTGACATTTGTAGCTGTTGAAATATGCCCCTCAGAAAGTCTGATAAATCTTTGGGTTGTTTATCTTTTGTTCCCTTGCTTCACACTTACGCAATAAAGGCTGTGATTAAGAGGATTAATGAAAATGTCACCATTTATCACCTGAAGCTCAATCAGCTACAGGAAAGTTGGGCTTTATTTAATTAACTACATAAAGGTGCAAAATTCTCACATTATGAATTCAGGACTTGTTGCAAGGTGCTGAAACTCTGTGAGGACCAAAATAGCAAGGTTCAATGTCTTAAAGTTTACATAAGCTTAGACGTACACGCTTGACTTTAAGCTAATTCTATTAATTTTCTTAATCCACTATTTTGACCCCATTAGCTCTCCATTAAGCATCCATCTACCAGTTCCAATATATCAAGAGCAAGTTACTTGTCTTTAAAAGCCTTCTTCCATCTGTCTGCCATCTCCCAATTACTGTTGCTTGGCTTCTTCTACTAGAATTCAAAGCATTTTTTGTATTTAAAGGATTTGCACTTTTTTCCTGTGCTGCCTTTCATTTTAGAAATAATTCCACACACCCTCCACAAATGCAGTTGCCACCTTTAGGCTTCCCTTTTGCATGCTATCTGCAAACAAACCACCAAACAGAGCAACACCTGACAGCAGAGGGTTTGTAGGCTGTAACCTGTAAGGCTGGCTGTGCTGTTTATTGGCAGCTGTCACCTCATCCTGACAAGCAGGTCAGTTTGCTGAAGGACTCTCAGAGCCTTCAGCACAGCAATGAATTCTAGCTGATATGGGAAAGCAGGGGTTTAGACCTTACCCTCTGGCTTACTGGCATTAAATCTGTGTTTCAGACATTAAAAACTTAATTAAAAAAAAGTTGCATGAAAAAAATATCTATAAGTAAAAAGAGGAAGTGCATTTTTTCGGTTCTGTAGTTAGATTGGTATTGCTTGCCACAGACCTATCTAATCACAGATTTGCTAAAAAGAGCAAAGTCAGCAGTTGGATTGCTAAAATGGATCCACTAACATCTTTGGATTTAACTAACTGCAGCAACGAAGAACCTGTAAGAAAGGAACCTCTGCTGTCCAGACCTCACGGAAGTGCTGTTAGCTAAACCCTGCCCGAACTGGCAGCATGCACACTGGTCTCTCTTGAAAGCAAAACAGTCAGACGAAAACAGGGGAGTGCTGAATGGGAATCCTGAATCACACAAACTGCGGATACATAGAAATTAGCAAACTGCAGGTGGTTTTCCTCTCAAAAACAAAGCATTGTGTTAACTAGCTAAATAAGAGCAAATGAAAAAATGGGTGTGTGATAATAAAAGAGAGTTAATTTGTCAAGGATAGACCGAGTCTAGAAATTAGTATAGTAATCTCATGAAAATCCACTTCCCATTCATAAATATTGATTGTGCTTAAAAGTATTCATCTTATTTACAAAAAATGTCCTTAGTCTGCTGACAGGTTCATTTTATGCCCAAAATGCTGACCAATATTCGGCATGCATATCTCTGTATGCTAACTACTTCATGTTTCATACATAGATATAAGCTCTGTCAAGCAGAAAACCATACTTAAGTTCTGTGTGCACAGATCGCGCTGTCCAACAAGATCCTGCATCCTAGGGACAGCTGCTGTGTATGGTTATGTACATGACCAACACAAACTAAACTGTAATGCAAAAATAGCTATGATGGTGTACTCTTCAATTAAGAGCCTTTATTGCTATTTTATAAGTACATTATGGGTTAAAGAAGAACAGTAACAAGAAAAGTGCCAGCAAAAAATAAAAAATGACAAGCCCTAGACTTGTATCTTTTGTCTGGGGATGAAATTCCTTAGTATTGAACTGTCTACAACTAAAATGTTCTGCAGAACAGGATTCACGTTTCCTGTTTTCTGATTATGCTCCTAGGAAGAATGATAAAAGATTCTGCTCTCTTCTGACATCCTTAAAGTTAATAAAGATGTTCCAGTGATCTGTCAGTTTGACCTCTACGTATGCAGTTGTGGAGTTTTGCCACTGACAGCAGTAGTTTTGTTTTTCAATAGCTCAGTAAAATCAATACTAAAGAACTAGTAATGAAGCACTAAAATGTTAATTTTATTTAGTATTTACTAGTCTGGGATGAAACCCACAGAAATGGGTGCAGTGCTGAGAACACTCAGAAAGTATTTCTTAGAAAGAAATCAAGATCTTCCAGTTCTCAATACTTTGTATATGCAGTATTTTAATACGTAAAGCACAATTCATTAATGGACTGCTAAATTACATTTAATATTAAGTTGCTATCTGCCAGGAAACTGTAAATGTTACTTTGGATGGCAAATGTGGGTATTTTTGTTGGTTTTCAGAATTCAAGTAGTTTTCTGCCCATGATCCTTAGCTCTAAGTAAAAGAAAAGTAATATGAAGGAATATAGTCCTTAAGTAGTGGATGTTCAGAGGTTAAAATAACAGGCTGCTTGAAGGTTGGTTGTTGTAGACTAGACTCAGGAAAGCATAAGAGTGAAATTATTCCATTAGAGGTTTTTTGTTTGCAGCTTTCAGAGCTGCAGTGAGTTGCTCTCAGAACCCAATTTTTTGGGTCAGTATATTGAAAATTTGACATAGAAAGATGTAGAAAACAACATACAAAATCAGACAAAGTGGCATATAAAAGCTTTCATCATATATATATATGTGTGTGTGTGTGTGTGTGTCAATAAAACAGATTGAACAAGTGAGAATTTTCCCACTGTATTTGAAGAGAAATATTTATTGTTTGTATACAAGATGAAAAGCTATCACTATTAAGTTGCAGATTCCGTGCTGAAACTGACTTTTAGCAGAGCTGATTTCCACAACAGGCAGATGTAGAAGGCTTCAGTTCAAAAGCCCTGGGTTTTGCTTGAGAGAAAGGAAGAGTTTTCTTGTAGCGTGCTTATTAAGTTATTGTCAATATAGATCAATTTTGATTACCAAATACTTACTATTATTTCCACTGTGCTGGGTTTTGCAAACATTTCATTAATATCTTTAACCTTGAAAACATTTCATTTGTACTATATGTAAGTTCTTCCATACTGTTGGCCAAAATGCCATTGTAATTATAATGGCATTGATTGAAAAATAATATTTATATCTGTCTATATCTCAAACCTCAATCTCGTTATAGAAATTTCACTGATTAATGGTTTTCTGAGTAGAAGGATTTAATTAAGATAAACTCTGACATGGACGTTCTTAACTGAGTTTAATGGTGACTCATTTTGATTTAGCTAAATTCCCTTATCTCTGGTTTATTTCAGGTCCCATCATTGATCCAAATGACAGATTCATTCTCCCTTTCTGTCTCCTTCTGCAGTTTATCTGACTCATCTGTTTTCTCAAATCTAGGGACCCAGATATTTCTTGGAGTCCCCAGAGTGCTACTGAAACTCAAATGAAATAAATGCTACCTTTGAAGAACTTAATTTCTGTGAAGGATGAGCAATTCCATGAGTTTGGCTCACATTAGTTCAAACATGTTTTCTGGGTCCAGCTCTCAGGGTAGTAGGAAAGGCTCTAAACCAACAAATTCAAAAATTATTTATGGTTAATTTAAAAATATTAAGGTGCCACCCCCAAACTGCCGCCATTCCACACACAATAGTTTGATCATGTTAGAGTGGCAAAAAGCTATGAACTCTCTAGTGAAGGTGGTTTAAATGAATTTCCCATATCCTTATTGTTGTGCTCTGCTATCCAGAGACAGAGACAAGCTCCCCAGGTAAGGGGCTAGGAGCCCTATATTAAGCAAGGGGTGCCTGGACCCAAATTCCAGGCTGTGAAGCAAAGTTCTCTCAACACATTCAAGACATCAGACTTATCTTTTTAAAAGCTAGTTTCAGAAGCAGCTGAAACAACAAGAGCCAGCAAGTTATTTTATTCAAATCTTATTTTTTATTTCATAAAGTTAACTTTAAGATTTTGTCAGTACTTGTATAGTTTGCTCCCATGCATCTTGTATCTCATTCAACTAGTGACAAAACAATTTAGTTCTCTACATATATTTTTATAAGTCAAGATTTTTTTTCTCCTTTACATCTTTTAATTTCATTTAAAAAGAATTCTTTCTTAAGGAGAATTCACCTTCAATAGATGTGCTGGATTTCCTGTGATGGAAATCTTTATATTAACCGGCAAACTCTTTTTTCAAAAACACTCTGTGTGTCCTGCATGCCTTTGGTGTTCTATATTGACACATCACAACACTGATGCCCTTAAATATGTGTGCTGTCTTTTACTGTCCATTGTTCCTAACAGATTCAGCCTTAGAAATCCTGATTCCTAGAAGCCAGCACTGTCATTTTGGAACAGTCAAAACTAAAAAAAATCAAGGGCAAGAATAAGGCAATAGGCTGAACCCTCAAGTTTATGTATCAGTGTAGTAGATCTGAAGTCAGTGTTATTAGATCAAACTACGGAGAGTATGATATATTCGTGTACTGAGAGAAGAGATGAAGAACACAAAGTTCACTTCATCATTGCCTCCACTTCTTCTACTAAATCTGTCAGCCTCTTCTTGGTGCTGCTGACCTTTAAACAGCGCAGCGGGAGATTTGCATCTGTGCCAAAAGAAAAGATAATCAGAAGGTTCTTCCCTGCTCCCATCAAATTCCGTTTTTAATCTCAAGTTCACCCAGCCTATCACTCCTCCTCTCAAAAAGCATTACATCTCTTTGATAGATCAGCTCAAGAGAACAGCCTGTCAGCTTTCCCAAACAAGAAATTTCTAGTTACAGAGGACCTGCTTTTTGCCTTGTGTAGATGTGACATTTCAGCCTTCCTTTTTACCTGTCTTTTCTTCACTTTTATGTACTCTTTCTCTCAATATCAGAATTTGTTGTGGTCTTTGGTAGTAGTAAACCACAGGCCAGAACGCTATCTTCACTTAAAACAGCGTATCTTACAAAGGACTATAAGGTACAACGAAGTCCCCTAGAGCTTTTCATTAGTATTTAGTTAAAAGTTTCATGATTTTAAATAATATTTATATTCAGATCAGAGCTAATTTTGAAATTTCCTAGAAAAATAAGACTGTTCAGAAATGTTTCCATATAACCAAATATTTCCATTAGATTTGCAATCTCATTGTAACATTTTACATGAACAAGCATTTCAAAGCAAAATCTCAATATGTGAAACCTCAAAGCAGTTAATCTTCATTTTAAAAAATATTTTTATCAAAATTGCCGCAACATAATAACAAATTCCAATTAATAACAAGTGTTCTCTAACAGAAACATACCACTTGGGAATTTATTTTAGCCAAAGCTCACAAACAAAGGCATAGAGCACAGACAGAATCTTATCCCAAATCTGGTTGCTTTTTTCACTCTACAATGTATCCTAGTTTTTCAATGTCACAAAATCAATACTTAGACTTAAAAATATTTAATGCAGTATATGAGCAATGTAAAGCACTATAGCCTAGAATAACCTCCATCTGTGACTGTTTAATGTTAATGTTTTATGGTACTCATGAAAATACTTCAGCTGCTGAGTGTCCATTTCATATGTGAGAAGTAATCAATGAAAATAGCCAAAGTGGGCATTTTAATGTTCGGGGGTATTTTATTTTTACTGTGTAAATACGACCATTTCACTTCCTCCATCTATTTGAAGATAGTATTCACATTTACAACTATGAGATTCTGTTTTGTGTAATTATCATGCAGCTGTAATAGTGCAAAGATATTAACCAACACATCTCAAGTACTTTGCTACAGATTGAGCCTTTCAAACAGTAGCACTGACCACAAAGCACCAGCTAATATTCCTGGTAAGCGTGTCTAACATCCCAAGTGTATGCATTTTTTAACAGAAGCTAGAATGTCTAGGGTAAGAGCACAAAGTAGTTAAACCAGAAAACAAGGAAGAAGATAGTACCTGTAGTTGCTACTACCTTTGGAAACACCACCGCCCCAGATCTGATGTGGTGTTCAGTCTTTCTATTTCACTTATGTTTTGCACTTCACTGAATTTATGGACATACTTCTAAACTGTATTATATTGTTACATCTTAAATCAATTTAGAGTGTAACTTCCAAATGTTAATTCAGAAGAGAGATGTTTCTAAAAAATACCAATCCTCAAGCTGATTTACAAAGGTCACTGACCTGTAAGGATACTGCTTGTTTCTTAAATTACAGTATGAGCAGTGAGTCAGCGTAGCAGCCAATTTAGCTTAGCTCAATTCACATTTCATATTCAAAGATTAAAAAAAGGATATTCTCAAGACCTATTGTTTCTATTTGAGAAGTTTTAATTTTCAGATTAAAACAGAAACCACAGAAAATCTCTCTTGATATTTCAAATTCATTGTTGGAGAAACCTTTGTGAGAAGATGGACCTTTGTCTTTAATTATACAAACTCAGTCTATTGTAATTATATACAAAACAATATCATAACCTACTATTCAAACAGAATCACAGAACATTAGGAGTTGGAAGGGACCTCGAAAGATCATCCAGTCCAACCCCTGCCAGAGCAGGATCACCTAGACTGGGTTGCACAGGAAACATCCCTGATCTTTCAAAACAGATGAAAAAAGGCACTGAAACACAGGATACATCTGATTAAAAACTGCTATACGGAACATAAGAAAATACAACATAATGTATGTCTCAAAACAGACCAGACTCATCTCTCAAGGTGCTGTTCGTCTCACCTCACTTCAGCTATCTAGAAATTAGACATCCAGACTAAACCAGTCATTTAGTCAAAGGAGAGACAGGCACTTAATGTAAGCAAGATAAATCTTCTGTGGGAAACCTTTATCTTGGGTTAAGAGTAAATGGAGTAAATAAGGCTTTAAATTGAAAACAGACCAAATGCAATCAAATCTCAGGATACCTACCTGATTTATTCAACCTTGAAAAAAGACAAAGCAAGCGAAACAACAAGTGAAGCAATACTGGTAGGTACGGGGGGCGAGAAGGGGGGAGCAATAGTGTTAGTGCATGTTTTGAGTGGACAAGTAAAGGCTTAAACTGGAAATAACATAAATATCAATAGTTTGTTTTACGTAGAAATGGACTTACATCCTAACCCTGTAACATCAAAACCATTGCATTATGTATCAGCGTTGCACTTGCTGGCTACAACACTAAAATCGATATTTATGTGACTGGAGATCTGACTACACAAATACACAGGTCTTTTTGGACCAGACTCAGAAATTTATACTACAGTTTTCTGTAATCAAATGAAATATCATGGAAGGAAAATTAAACACATATGGCAACAACAGCATCGTTTACAACTGACAGAGTCATAGAATAACTAGTGTATATTAACATTTACAAAGGACATACTAGAGTAGGTAATAAAACTATGCTGATTCAAATGATGGCTCACTGATTATTCTGAGAATGCAATTTCATCTCTTTATTACAGTAATTTGTCCTGTCTCCATTTTTTTAATTGATATTATCAAATTCATCGTTGGTACAACACCAACCTCATCACCCCAGCTCAACAATGTTTGTTCTGAAGCTCTGTAGGTGTGTGGAACATGCCCAGCTGGAACACTGTGTTTTAACAGGATAGAGCTGAGAGACTATATTTTAAAGAGGAAACTTGCTGAAGTTGAACTCACAACTGGATTAAGGGAAAACAACATTTTTTAAAAGTACTGTTTCCTCAGTTTGGAGAGAATTAAACTTCAGCAGACAGTACATGCAGCTGATTTCACAGCACCTATCTTCAAGTGCCAAAAGTTATCTTTGTATGATGAAAAGGAAATAGCCATAAAGCTTTCTTATGCCACAAATATATTTTAGAAGAGCAATGTTAAAATGAAGCAGAAATAGTCCTGTTTCCATACATGGACGCAACAGAAGAATGCTCTCCCTGAGGTTGCCAAGAAAGAGCTAGACTACTAATTTTACTGTGTATGCAGTACTGAGATGCAGGCACACAGATCCTACTACTCCTCCAAGAATAATATGAGAAAATTTAGGGCTTTGCTAACAATTGGGATGGCTGGATAACCAGGAAATATCAGCTGATACAGATCGGTTCGCATCACTCTTTTCAATGTCAGGAGTAAATCAGCAGAAAATGGGAGAAGGAGAAAGCCAATGAGACAGAAATTTCCTTGGGGTCACAGGGTCTGCATTAACTTTTTATTAATTTTTCTCAGGCATCTTTTACCAAGTTACTTGTAGTAAATAAAAGAACTAAATATGAATATTTGTAAAAGGACATCAGGGTACTAGATGACTAGATGATAATACAGCAGATGAAATTCAATCTACAGAGATGTGAAGTGAGTCATTTTGGAGGAATAAAAAAATCCAGTATAGCATATATTTGATGGATCCTAGCAGACTAGTACTAATCAGGAATAAGATTCTGGGATTGTCATATAAACCTTCTGTGAAAGTTGCAGGTTATTGTGCAGCAGTTGTCTGAGAAGAAACACTGTCAGGAATTAAATAGATGCAGAAACAGAGAACGTCATGATAACACTTGAACATCTTGAATAGTGTGCACAGTTCTGACCTAGCACCTCACAAGCTGGAAGGTGCGGGAAAAGGTACAGGGAAGGTGGCAAGGTGATTCTTTCATAGTTCCCAAACAAGGAAGACTTAAAAAGATGAGAAATACTCATTGGAAAACAGTCAATTGAAAGAGGACATGACAGAGGTGACATTTATACACTGGAAGCTTCACCAAGAAAAAGTAAACTCTTTGATAAATAAGTGGATAATATAAGTAGCAAGGATTCAAAGCAAACTCAGCTCCTTTCTACCTGTCCTGTCCTTTTGAAGGATCAGGCTCCCTGATTCTGGTAGCACTTTTAGCTATATCTGATTTCTCTGGAACATCCATTACCCATGGCTCCACGTGCAGCTGGAAACCAAGCTCCATAAATATTTGCCACTTCTGAGTTTCTGAAGTACGTGTATATTTCTGAGGTACATACACTATCAATTTAAAAATACATATATTTTCAGCTTAACAGGTTTTAGGCGTCTAAAAACAAAAATACGTTTCCAAATTACAGTTCTAATGTATTTAAATGCTATTCCATTTATATAAATGGAATTGGTATTACACCTTCCACAAAACAGCTGCTGTAATTCTTCTCTTTCTTTGATGTTGCTGTTGGAAATGACTGAATTTTTTTGAAAAAACTGATAAATCTGTTCATATGTAAAAAGTCCCTTTGTTGCCACTTGCTTAGCTGTTAATGTTCCTTCATTTTTGTTTTGTTTTTCATCTGATAGGCTAGCAGCTGATGGATGCAGTGTGACTACTATTTAATCAGTTTCCTGGAGAGTTTACCAAAAATCCATTGAATAGCCTCAATCAATCAATTCCAGCAGGTCCAGAGAGGTGATTATGCCCCTGTACTCGGCACTGGTGAGGCCACACCTCGAGTGCTGTGTTCAGTTCTGGGCCCCTCACTAGAAGAAGGATGTTGAGATTCTGGAGCATGTTCAGAGAAGAGCCACAAGGATGGGGAGGGCTCTGGAGAACAAGCCTGATGAGGAGCGGCTGAGGGAACTGGGCTTGTTTAGCCTGGAGAAGAGAAGGCTGAGGGGAGACCTCATCACCACCTACAACTGCCTCAAGGGAGGTTGTAGAGAGGTGGGTGCTGGTCTCTTCTCCCAGGTGATGGAGGATAGAACAAGGGGAAACGGCACCAAGCTGTGCCAAGGGAGGTTCAGGTTAGAGATAAGGAGGAAGTTCTTTACTGAGAGGGTCGTCAGAAGCTGGAACAGGCTGCCCAGGGAGGTGATGGAGTCACCATCCCTGGATGTGTTTAAAGAGCGGGTAGACGAGGTACTTAAGGATATGGTTTAGTGGGTAGACAGGAGCGGTTGGACGTGATGATCTCAGAGGTCTTTTCCAACTGAGCGATTCTGTGATTCTGTGTGATTCTGTGAAGCTCTCACTAAAAGATACGGGCAATTGCATTAAACCAATATAAGCAACTTTTAAGTAAGATACGTAACTTCTTGTAGATATCCAGAAGATAACTTCAATTTTATTTTAAGTTAATTTTCAATAGCAGCATACAATATAAGCACCACTAAAGCGACAATTTGGAAGAACTAATTCAACAACAGGAGGTGGCACAGCGTACAGTCTCTCTGAAAGGGAGTTACTTAAAACACATTTAAAGTTAAGATTTCTTCACTGCAGGCAGCATATTAAGTCACAGCAGAAATACGTACACACACACTGTATATTTACACACACATTAAGATCAGTCTGCCATTTAATAGAGCGCCTTTTATACAATAGTCATGAGACTCTTGCTCTTATCCCCTTACGTGATTTGCTTATGATTTATTAATTTCTTTGTAAAATAATATTCTGAGGACATCAGACATACATCTGCATGAATGAATCTCCACTAGTATTTACGTCCATGAACTATACACATACTTTCCTTCTCTTTCAGACTGCTTTGCTTAATAGCATTTAAGTAGTAATTTTAGATGAAAACAGAGCGTTAGATGGTTTTTCCTTCATTGGTAAGGATAGCTATCTTCTAGGCACACTTATGTTCACTGGCAGCTGCTAGATGCCCTTGAAGATTTTTTAGGCAGTGTATCTGTGCAGCCATCAGCTCCTTTAAACACAAACCGACCCGCACGGCCAGCTATTCTTGCATTTGGCAAACAAATTCAAACCCGTAAAAGGAAATCAATATTGGATTTTTAGATTTATTTCCTCCAAATTGAATAACAATTTGGGTATTTCAGTGACCTGGACTCAATTCCAAGGTCAGTAAAGTTATCTGATCTTCAGAGATGACCTGTCCTTTCTAAAAACCAAGCCACTTCAGGCTGTCTTAGCCTCCAGTATTACAAGTCTGAAAAACTTTCAAATTTTGGGGTTTAATAACTAGTCATTCTGTAACTAAATGACCATGAAGAAAAACATAAATGCAATGCCCTACCTTTACTTTTGCTGTTTACCTCTTTGTGTTTCATTATCTGTAGATCACCTAAGATTGATAGTTTTCCTAAGTAAATTTTCAGCCGCAGAGTGAATTCATTGATTTTTCCCATTATTGCATTACTGCACAAAAAAGCATTAAAAGCTTAAAAAATTAGCAACACATTCCTTACAGGCACTTGAGATAATATTCCTGCAAAATCCCTGACTACAGTATTCCATCAGTGTTTCAAGCTCCAGTTTGAATGAGTTCAAGTCAGTGAATATTTAGTCACATTTGCAGCATTGATTGTACAACGAACTAAAATCTCTTTCCAACTTTATTTGCAAACTTCTAAGTGATGAATAAGTATCATTTATAAGCAATAAAGAAGTATATCCTTCAGAAATGAATACTGAGCGTATGATATATGCAAGTGAATTTATTCGGCATATACACCAACATGCTTTCAGTCTGCTGCTAGAGGGTTCATGGCTCTAAACTGTGTCAGAGCACCATTTCCTCTTCAGCATATCATTACACAGGCTATAAACTTTCAAAGTGAGAAAGCTGGCAAACAACCAACACTAATACGGTGTCTCATGTAGTTTGGGTAGTAGTATTCTCAACACTTTGAGCTAATACTCCTTAGAATCACACATCTGATCAAGTTCCCACTGAATAGCTTTGGGGAAATCCTTACACTAATTTTTCAAATTAGAATTCCTCACGGCCTGATTTCTATGCAGTGAAATACTATCTAAATGCCAACACCACAAAAGTCAGTATCTTATTGCAAACTGTTATATAAAATATGGAGTATTTTTACTATTACCCTAGGCCATTTGTGTATTCTTTCCTGAGATGCCAGGCTTAATTGTTTTTATGATATCTGCCAGCAAAGGAAACATGCAATGGCAAGTCACTTATACCACAGATTCAAAGAAAAGTGTAATTCCATCAAACATACCTCCACAAGCCTGTTGGTGTGTTCTCGAAATATAGCAGCATATTCCTTTATTTCTTTATCCCTTCCATTTTTAGCCGCTTCAATGAGAACTAAAAGTGGAACAGTGGTATCTAAGAAGGAGTCTGAGATGTGATCTATAATAGCTTTACGGAGCTGCAAAAGAAAGCATTACATTAGTATATGCTAATTGGACTATTTATTAAAGTCTACTGTAATCATTGTCCGTTAGTATTTTTACAACATAAACATGTACACACTGTATTCCTGCATTATTTGAAGAATTATGTGTCTGAAACCTACTGCAGCTGCAGTTTATCTATTACACAGAAAACTCTATTTAATTTCAGGGACAATTTTAATATACCACTACCTAAATGTGCACGTTTGTATGTGTGAGTGTATGTGTGTCTGGGTACAGATACATAAACCACTTAAAACATGTACTAGTTCTGTTGAAATCGAGGGAACCAAACAAATATTCATGTTCATGGATGAATAGCATAGACTATTTAAATGATTCCACACATGAAAAATTACTGTTAGACCAAACCTAATGTCTTCTGGATATTCTCTCTTGAAGTTCAGATGCCAAGGGAGAGGGCTATTTCATTTTACAAAGAAAATATTAATTTAATTATGTTTGTATTCACAAAATAGTCTACAACTCATGTCTTCATAATTGCAAAATTACCTAAATATTTTCTACCTTGTCCGAAAACCCAACAATACAGTTTGATTAGCAAAATGGTAGCCTTCATGGTTATTATATCAATGAGATTACTAACTATGCCGCCTGGTAACAGATTAATAGAGCAAGAAGAACTATAAATGAGTATGAAGTTCAATTTTCTCTATTTAAACTAGTTGTTCTTGAACTTCTCACTTAAAATATTAAAGAAGTGTAACATTCTGCTCTCTTAAGTTACCTCTCTTAAATTAGGTTTCATGTAAGTTCATAACTGTTCACTGGGGCATGACTTCACTTAAGAGGTTATTTTCCATGTTATAAACTGACAAATTGCAATTATTAATTTTATTCCTAGGACACTACAAGAAACCTACCAATCATAACAATACATGCAATGCAACTAAATTCTCAAGTTCTCTGTATTTCCTACTGCAAAAAAATCATTTTTACAATATATTTAAAAGAGATTGATTGGAACAGAAAAGAACACAAAAGGCTTTTAAGCTTTTACATGCGGATAGGTTTGTTGCCAAAGGACGTGTTTTCACATAGCATTTTGCTCCAATATATCTATGTAAAAATTCAGGAGAAGTAAAGACTCCCATAGCTAGAAACACACAAAAGCCCAAAATAGTTTTGATGCTGCTGCCCTTGTAGGTAGGGCCGTGAACATGCACTATATATAGTAGAGAAACAGTAGAGAAAACTGTTGATTATCAAGACAAGATTTGGATATGAATTCCACCACTAGCTTTTGGATAGCCTCACCATCTAAAGCCAGCTCTCACTGACTCACCAGGTACACGGAACAGACAAATCTTCAAAAAAAAAATACAGGGTAAGTTTGCATTGGAAAGCTTTTTTGCCTTTTAACTTACTGTAGCTTACCACATTAGGATCCACTGTCTGGATAAATTGTATGCTTTCAAAGTAATTTACAAAGACAAATGCTATGGGATTCAAATATAAAATTGGAGTTTTACTCTCATGTTCACACTCCCATCTTTATTCAGGCTGGAGTTTCAAAAATTAAAAAGAGAATAAAAAAGTTTCACTACCAGGAACAAAATACATTGACTCTTCAGTCCTGCCAAGTTACCTGTTAAAATTTCTGTGTTGGAAAACTCCAACTGAAGAAAACAGACATACTGATGTATTTAATGTGCATGCACGTGACCTTAAGGAACCACAGTTTAAACATTAAGATTTCAAATTACAATAATCAGCAACAAAAAGCTGTGGAACCATATCCATGGCTGATGACTCTTTATCTCCAAGAGAAATACTTTTGGGTTCTGCATAGCCCAGATTGTAGGATTTCTGCAGCCTTAAAGTATTATTTGAGGACCAGTGACTGCAATGACCTCAGTCACATTTGAGGTGAGCTTGAGACATCCAATTTTCAAACCAGCAGCCTAATTTTATCTCTCATCACATAATTCTTTGCTGTAGCCTTCTACTGGTTTGCTTGGTTTAATTAACCTTTCACATATAAATTATCATTATTAGCTTGTTCTAAGATATCCTCTATCCTGCAATTAAACAAACTGAAAAAGATAATGCTGGGTCTTTGCTAAATACAAAGAAGTTTGAAATGATGTTCCTGTTCCAGCTACGCAAAGAGTACATGAAGCTGAGAGAATGAAGAAATACAATGTAGAACAAGGAAAGGGAAGACAAAATAAAAAAGGATTATCTGAAGCAGGATCTATGTCTCTTCATCCTAATCATGACAATCATTTTTTCCCACGACTCAGTAAGTTTGTTTCTGACTTTAGCCACCTCTAGAGCAAAATGCTAAAAGCTAAGTAACCATGTAGGGGGACATATAAACACCCAAACACCAGTAGTGCTAGCAGGCAATACTAGGGAAGTTATTGTGCTATAATTAAAATTTATCTCGTATTTTAAATGAAAGAGACACCATCTGCAGAGGGAGAGCAGAGGAGGAATGATGTCTGACAAATTCTCTTGTTTTCAAGGTGCAAGGTCTTATCCTTACCCTTTGAACAGACTGTCACAGAAGGGGAAGCATGGAGAGTTTTTGCTTTGATATCAAAGTGCACTAAGAAATAATATAGAAATATGCTGTTTATAAAACATGGGACATAAGGTTGTCAAAAATAAACAGTGGAGAGTAGGGAAGAAAATCTCAGCGGCTGTTTGCAACATTATTAACATCAGAATCCTGATGAGTACAGAACACTGTTTTGCTCTGTTTGCCTGTTGCCTCACAAGACTACACTAGTAAAAGTCCTGGAAAAACTAAAGATTCATTATTATTGAGGGACTTCTTTCCTACTTCAAAGGGATGCCAGGAAGGCAATCTCCTTTGTGTTCAGAAAAAGCTATCCATGATGAAGCAGCAACTTAGAAATACAAGATTATAAACAGGAATAACACTTGTTAAAAAAAAAAACCACCAAAACTGCAGAACGACCATAGGAGAAATAAGTGTGCAGTCCATTCATGGTACACTGGGAAACAACTGGGAGGTAAGAACCAAGTATGGTAATTCCTCAGAATTAGAAATTGGAATGAATAGACAATTTCTTCCTACATATTCATACAGCTCTACTAGGCAGGGAAGCTGTGATCTAGGTAAAACAGCACACACAGAAATGACACGCACATCTCTGCCACAATACAAGTAAAAATCCAAACAGAGTATTTTAAAATCCCCACAAGTACCAGCCAAGTTCTTGAAGTGAATACAAATAATTTCATTGGAAAAGCCAGAGATTTTTACAAATTCCAGAATACACGGTTCTTGAGATAGCTACTTTTGTCTTCAAGTCTTGCTGGACACAAGCCTTCCTCCAGTTTGTTTCTTGTGGCCTACAAATATGTTACATAGGGACTCATGGCATAACACATAATCAGGTGGTGACTGGGCCAGCACTTACATGATGGTTTTGTTTATTGTGCACTACACTGAAAAGATTCCAAAAATACAACTGCGTAAGGTCTCATCTTCAATCCCAATTTTGCAGAGGCAATCCCAGTAGTTGACTGCATTGTGCGCACCATAGCCTTGAGTCTGCTATGGGAGCCTAATGTAATGCCAGTTACGGTACATAGTGTCATTTAAAAAAAAAGTAGAATAAAAGCTGTAAGAACAGATGAAATAACAATTTCCATGTTTTTAGTAAAAGTGCTGGGAGACAGAATAATGCATGTTCATAAGTGAATGCAAGTAAGACTCTACTGCAATGCGTGCGGGCACAGAACTCACAGTTTCATGTTTCCCTGATCAGAACTCAAACATGCAGTAAGCACTTTTCCTAAAACAATTCTGATGCGATTCACATGTATGAACAGAGAATTGGAGGAAGTAGATGAAATAGTTCTCATAAATACCTTCCAGTGGAAAATGTCAAGAAGCCATAGAGCTACTCTGGTTAGAGAAAACTACTGGTTCTAGATTGACTATAAATTGGGCATGATTACATTCAGCCTGAACACTTTACAAAGGTTTACAGAAGCATGCAAATTGAATTAGTTAACAGATTTTAAACACTGTAACAGAGTCAATAAACTGTTATAAGCTAGAGTTTAATTAACTCACGGAAACGACTGTAGGACAAAATGGGAGAGTACCCAGACACACTGAACTTGTGATGCAAGTCGCCAGGATTCCGACCTGAACATATTTTTGATGGAATGTGAGTGGAAATTGGATAGCTAGTTAGTTGTGAACACTATATTTATATTACATTCATCTCATCTTTCAAGGCCTCCCCTGGCTGATTATGGGAAACAGGAAGGAATTTATTCATCATCTTGAAGCACAGGCTGGCTTGTAAGGCTGTACACAAAGTTGGAAGGGATATCTTTCCACCAGAACTGACAAAGAGCTAGAGACAGGATGCAGCAGCATGTGCTCATGTTCTGTGTAGCCATAAATTTTCATGTAGCTGGTTGGGACAGCCTGGCTGAAAGAACTTCTGTTTTTTCAGCTCTCCTTTCCAAAGTAGGGCACTATATACTTTCAAAATAATTCACAGTTTTTCTCAATGATGTTCCTTGCAGAGAAAGGATATAAACACAGCTGATGTCCACTGCTCACTTTCTGCAGTACACTGAAGTTGTGGACTTTGGTCCATGTCTCACATCAGTTTAAGGACACAGGGATGCAAAATGGCTGGGTGGACTGTGGACCAGGTATTCCAAGGACTCTTTTCTGTTTAGTGAGTTCTCACAACTGTAAAGAACTAGACATAGTGACCCAGTGGTCCCTTCAACATATCCGCTCCAACAACCAATGATAATTCAAGCTTCTTTAAAATAAAATGAATCTTGATGTCCAAAGTACATCACTGATATTTTTCTATGGCAAATATATATTTAGACATGTATGCATGCAGAGTCTTGCCTATGTACATACATCTCACAGAATCACAGAACGTTAGGGATTGGAAGGGACCTCAAAAGCTCATCCAGTCCAATCCCCCTGCCGGAGCAGGAACACCCAGATGAGGTTACACAGGAAGGCGTCCAGGCGGGTTTTGAATGTCTGCAGAGAAGGAGACTCCACAACCTCTCTGGGCAGCCTGGGCCAGGGCTCGGTCACCCTCACTGAGAAGAAGTTTCTTCTCAAATTTCAGTGGAACCTCCTGTGCTCCAGTTTGTGTCCGTTACCCCTTGTCTTATCATTGTTTGTCACCGAGAAGTATATTCAGTCACTATCATTTGGTAGGGTTTTTTCCCAGAGTTTTGAACACACATATATATATGTATACATTCTATGGAATAGTGTGACTATCTTCACACATCTTGTTTTTTTAATATAGAAGAAGTTTTTATTTTTAAAACACAGTACTACAAAAACTGAAAATAGCAAATCGGACAAGCATCCTTCAAGTCTCCTTTTCTACCTCTTCAGTTCTTCAGGTTGTTTACCTGTCTGCGGAGGTCTCTTGTCTTCTTGCACATGCTGTCTATTGCAACATTCAAGGCATTACTTCTCTCTTTCTTGTCAGTCTGTGATAAATATGATAGAAAACACAACAACAGTTATTTGTGATCTCTTAACAAGCATATTCTTTGTGTCCTCAGTTCATCAGAGCATCTGCTAAATCATACATTCTTAAGGATTTTTTTTTAATTTTAATGCGTTTCAGGATCCAGTGCTGCAATATTCACAGAATGCAAATAAAGAATAATCTGCTGCATCAAAGCTATGCTTTACTAGCAGTACACACGAATGAAAGTAAACACTTATTATGTTCTGAATTGCTCTAATACTCTTTTTGTAGTCCAAGGTTACTTATGGAACAACATCAATACAATTATTATTATTGATGACAATCCATTATCACCATATTCGTAGGAAAAATCAAGTTTTTTCTCTACAAACAATTTGTAAACTCAGATGTCCACAATGCAGTTTGGTAGTGCTTTAGCCTGCAGCATTCATTACTTCACTCCTGTAAAACAGAATGGGTGAATAACAGAATGTCCAAGATGTTGCAACACAAAGTCAATAAACGTCCATGAGAATGGACCATCTTTTCATTTAACAGCACTTCCATTCTCAGCATCAATAGAAGATTGAGCTCTTGAGATATCTGAGAGGTCTTAAGAGAATCAGTTGCATACTTCCCAAACAACCTTAACTTTTTATTTCTATCTAAAACAAAGTGCTTCTATTGTTAATAGCTATTTGAAGAGTGGAGTTAACACTTTTATTGTACCACCCAGTACTTTTTCTATGCAATATTAACATAGTAGTTCTATGTCTACTAGTTGTTTGGAAAAAAATCTCTTTTTCATGTTAGAACAGAAACTATGAAAAGCCAAAATGTCTGATGAACTTTGTGTCTTTAAAGTAATCATTCATTACTCACTACCTCGGATTGCCCTGGTCCAACGGAAGGAAACCACAGATAATGAAAGTGTCTTTACACAAAGTCTTAAGCCCGTATACATAACACTTCCAGGGAATGGACCAAATTCTCATACATGTTAAAGAGATAGCTATGTATACTGGTGATAACATTTGGGCTTCAGTCACAGTACACTAGGAAGTCTATAGTATGAACATGATTGTCTTGTTTTGTAAATCATACTAAAACAGCTACTAGTGAAAACAAGAAGTAGTAATATCTTGGCAGGCATCTAGGTGTATAACCTTGTTCTATGCAATATATCATACTTCAGTCAGAGTTATTTCCTTGCTAAACAGAAGTAATAATCTGTGAACAGAGCAAGACACTTAATATTTAAGCAAAGACTAGAGAAGATCAAGAAATAGTTTTTACATTAGAAGTGATTGTGTAATGTAATAAATGCATCCAAACAATTTGTACATTCTCTATCAGCTGAAAGGAACAATTACTTTAAAACAAATTAGCTTACATATTCAGGCAGACTTAGAAATTTTCCCACTACTTTTGGTTTTTGAAGTTGCTTATGGCCTTCACAGGGAACATATGATCAAACACAGGTCTTGGAGAGAGGTCTGAACCCCACCTTGAAACCTTCAAGAAATCCCTTGAGGTGGATACTAACATTCTGTTTCACAGTAATGTGACCATTTCTCATACTCATACCCAAACCAAAGTAAATAATGACTTTTGTACTATGTTTTGCAAGCTACTGTCAGCCTTGACAACAAAATTGATCCCTTCTAAACTGCTAGGTAAATAGGACCAGTAAAAGCACTGTGGATACAACTCAGCTTATGCCTATGCATTTTCAGATGAAAAAGATGCAGTTCCACACCGGCACATCCTCTAAAAGCTTTATATTTAGAGCCTATTTTTCCAAGAAGACAGAATCAATGTAAAATATTGGGATTTTTTAAAAGTTCCCTAGTAAGCTGTAACTCCAAAGGTGGCAACTAATGACACAACTGGCTCTAAGCAAACCTAAATCTTTGAGGCAGCCAATATGAAATAACCTCACTCAGCGAGTGGCATAAAGATTTTGAACAGTGAACAAGGAAAAAGCTACTTTATTTGCAAATTCTTAACATAATTGTCAATAGTCAATGTCCAGAGAGCAAACCTAACTATAATTGAAGCTATTCTTCACCTAGTGTTTTCCCCAAGAACTAAATACACTGTAAAATGCAGTTTCAGACTGTAGAATGTGGGCAGGTCCATAATGTGAGTAACTTCACAACTGCAGGCTCTCATTCTTTCTTAAAGAAATATAAAACTTCAAAAAGCACATTACTGTTTGGATAAAAACTTAAGTATTTCAGAACTGTGTGCAGTCAAGTCAGGGGGACACCTGCCTACAAAGTCTACTGTGGGAGTGCTCTTAAACATCAACGGCCTTACGCTGTGCTGTCCAGCTTCTGTAAGGTATTGGCCATTGGTCCTGAGGACCTTTGAATACTGAATTACTCCTTGACGTTAAGTTCATATTCCTCTGCAGACTTCCATCTCAAATATGCATGTGACAGTAGCAGCTCAAGATCTACACTAGATGATGACACTTTTTAATAGCTGAAAAATACCAGATTTAGTATTTTACAAGTGTATATTAAAACAACGGCATAGTGAAACTAAACATGATCTGAACATCTCTACACGATGTTCCACTCTCCGGTAACATGGCTAACACGTCTGTATTTGCAATACTCTGCGTCTGCTTGTCAATTAACATTCTTCTCATGACTGCTGTACTTAAAAACAAACATCCTGATGTAGTTCATTCTTCACAGGGTAACTCAATTAAGAAAAGGGCTAGGAAAATAGTGCACATTATTCTAGGCTCTGGATTTCACAAATTGATGCAGCTCGCTCCTGTCAGATTTTCTGCACTCAGCTACAGTTTAATTTTGTAAAATACATGTAACGATGGCTATATGGCTCCCTTGTGAAGGTACTGCAAGCAATATCCAGCTCCTATTTCAATGCATTTTCAACATATTAAACATTTTACAAGCACTAAGTCACATTGTTATTAATAGCCCACTAAGTGAATACAAGCATTTTTAATTAACACTGCATTGCCTGAAGACAAATGCAGAGTATTGCCAGTAATACAGGCCTATCTATTTCACACACTGGCAAACATTAGTGCAATTACTCAAAAATCACATGTGCAGAAAATCTCTCCTGTTGGATTTTCATTTAAAACAGTACGTATCTAAGGGCAGATTCTCAGTTGAAACATACCATCTCCACTGTTTTCAGTGGGTTTCCTTTGTATCAGCAGGGAATTATGACCTTCATGGGCATTACAGATCCTTCTACACTCCAAGGCATACAGATGCAAACTAATATGTTTGCATTAGCTACGCAGCCTTGAAGGACTCAAGAACATGTCTCCAGTGGAGTCTTTGGTGGGTCCATGCCAAGAGTTAACAGTATTAACAAAGACAGCAGTAGTTCTACAACCTTCATACCTCATTGAATTGAAGAGATAGCTTAAACAAAGGATTATAATTATTCTGATAAGGTTTTTAATTTCAATTTGTTTATACTTCTGAAATGCTACAAATGTTTACCTAATAGTTGCACTGTGTCTTCCATCTGAACACTGATCAGGACATTAATGATTACATCTCTTCAGTTACTGAGGCTAATAGATAAAAGCTAAATTTATTTTTAAAAAAATTAAAAAAGGATATATAAAAGTATATAATCAGCCATAGGTATTAAAACAGTAAATACTACTAGCATTCATTATGTGACTCAAAGAACACACACCACACACACACACAAACACACACACACACACTGCAGCCGTAAACAAAAATTAATTTAAAATACAGGACTAAAATAAAAAAGATTTGGCCAAGTGAAATGGAGTCAGTTTATTTGGGTATGTACTGGTGATAAAGTATTCACCTGGGAAGTTGTCTCCGTTTAGGGCCCAGGGCAAGCCCAGGGAGCAGGATTTTCTCTCTGCTGTCCCCCACACTTCCAGGGGAGGATTAAGAAAAAGGGAATAGAGAAAAGATGCTTCACACAGGGTTGGAAGTCAAGACTGTATCAAGTTTAATGAAAACAACAGGGGAAAGGAAAAGGGAATTAATAAGGGACAAAGGATATTTAACTAAATACAAAACCCGATCCCAGCAGTCCCGAGTGGCAGTGTCTGAGCAGTTCCTCGTGGCCGCTGTGACCACTGTGGCTGTCACCAGGGACCGCAGTGGTGCCGGGAGCGGGTGGTGGTGGATGCTGCCGAGCACGTGGAGGTAGGCCCAGCCGTCCTGAGATGCGACAGGAAGCAGCCCAGGAAGCCAGGAAAAGCCTGGGAAACCTCGGGCCTCCTCAGTTTTTTATAGACTGTGGCCGGAAAGTGGAGGGAACAGAACTGATCTGTGACCCTCCAGGGTCCTACAGACACCACCTGTCCTTCCCTTTCAGGCTGGTAACCCTTAAACCATAACAGAAGTGTCTGTTCCCAAATACTTGTTATACAATCTTGGGAGGACTAAAAAGAAAAAAATTCAACCCACTACCATGATTTTGATTGCTTATCTCCAGCAGTTGTACCACAACTCTGTGATAAACATCTTTTGATTTAGTTCACTGTATCCAAGGACAATTTTATTTTTAAAAAGACTAGCACATTTATTGAGATCAGTTCTCTATGGACACATTCAATAAAATGTCACGCTGAAAGGTAAACACCAATCAATACTGTGATAAGTCAGAGCTCTAATTAAATGACTGCTCATTTCAGGCTATGTGTTGACTGACTATAATCCTATGCTCAATAATTATAGGGTCCTATACACTGTACCTAAATAAAATATCCTAACTCTCACCCAACATATATAAGATATTAAAACAAGGTCACAGTCCCTACAGAGATAGCAGGCATTTTATGGATGTTGTTGCAATTTAGCATTTACCATTTTTTGGTATAAGGTGCACATAAGTGTTTCTTCTTTTGAATTATAAAGTAACTTTGAATTCTAGACAAAACCACAACATTAATGACAAAAGGCTGTATAAAACACAGTTCCACAATTTCGTGTGTGTGTTGAAAAAATGTTGCCATTACTTGGGAAAATTCCATGCATGGATTTGCTGTGCAAAGAATAAAAAATAAGATTGTTTTTCATATCCAGTTCATAGAAACCCTGACCTTCTAAGTTCAGTTGTGCGATTCAACAAAGTAAAGACAACTGCAAACACCTGTCTCAAAAAACCCCAAACCCTTTAGCCTTTATAAGCGAAGATCCAGTTCAACCCTATTGCAGTCTGCATTTATATTGAAACATGAATTAATAGAGGATGACCAAGAGGTTTGTCAACTTGATTACAGTGCACTTGCTTCTCCCAAAATCAGTTCACACAGTGCTTCATCCATCAATAAGCAAATCAAACTAATTTCACTGCTTACATTCTTTGCTGGGAGAAGGCAAAGGACTTGTCACCTTGAAGGTCACACAAAGAGCAAAGTGCTTGGCTATGAAACACCTGCGAGAAGTGCCCAGTCTGGGGCAGCCACACCACAAGAATGAAAACAAGGCTCCAGAACTTCTGACTTTTTCATGGTTCTTGCCAAAGTAGGGCCTCGGGGCAGCTGTTTCCATCTGGATAACCCCCCTCCCTTTGACCCCTCTGCTTGAGGAGCGAGTGCCTAGGACCATATCATCTAAACCTTCTCCCACTAGTGGGCCTTGCTCTAGCCAACCCGCTTCACAGAATCACAGAATC
>NW_010160600.1:1268-1499 GCF_000695765.1 Mesitornis unicolor | reverse complement strand
AATTTATATAAGCCTGTCATAAAAGGTGTATGTCCTGCACGATAAAAGTAGGAATGCTGTTGTGTCTACTAGTGCGTTATTTGAGTTTTCCAGGGCACTCACAGAATTTATATAAGCCTGTCATAAAAGGTGTATGTCCTGCACGATAAAAGTAGGAATGCTGTTGTGTCTACTAGTGCGTTATTTGAGTTTTCCAGGGCACTCACAGTTACTTTTTTCTGTTTAATTTCA
>NW_010160600.1:0-770 GCF_000695765.1 Mesitornis unicolor | reverse complement strand
TAATCACCACAGTTTTCTTGGGAATAAACACTGTAGAAAGCTTCCTGTAGTTCCACATAGTTATACATCAACACATAGCAGATGTTGAAGTATAAAGGATATAAAAATGCATTCTTAATGATACAAATTAATGATTAGAAAATATTTCTATTTAATGAAAATGTGTAATGAGAAAGCTAGGTGTCAGGCTTTGGGGTTATCTCTAAATGTAGTAATAATATTGTAAGTAAACAGATAAAAATTGGCTTTTGGCTAGCAAATAGCACTATTGTAGCCTCTACTACCTTGTGATATTTTGTGTATCTAACAGTGGTTTCAAAATATGCATCCTGGAAATAAACAAAGTTTCTGAAAATGGGGATTCTTTCACATACGCATCCTTAAAACAATATAGTAATTAATTAAAACGAAACAAAACCCAAAACCTGAATAAAGGTGCTTCTGAATGTTGAACTTCTGGAAATTTCTGCTGCAAGCGGAGGAAAACTTAAAAGTACACTTTTGTGGGAATTATCTTATTGGTGACTTATTTTGAGGATGATAAACATAATAGTTATCTGTCATGCAACAAGATGAAACAAAAGGAGAGAGCTCGTAGCTAACTGTGAATTACACTTTTCTCACTCTTGGTGGTTTTAGCTTTGAAAATGTAAAACTGGCAAGGCAGATACTTACCAGTCCTTTGTCTCAGAATAGCAGAACACTGGAAAGAAGGATTCTGCACTAGGATGAAGGGAAGGTTTTATCTTTGCTCTCTTCTCTTAAATTGT
>NW_010160599.1:2829-55858 GCF_000695765.1 Mesitornis unicolor | reverse complement strand
GTGGCACTTCCCCAGTCAGCCAGGACTGCTCACTCATCTTCTCCACTCTTTCTGCCTCTCTCTGCTCTGGATTACCTCTTCTGCCTTGCCTGCTTTCCAAAGTGGCCTGCATGCTTTGGCAGTTTTATTCTTGTCTTGTTTGTGCCGAACGTCTATGTTGGGAGACTTCTCACCCCCACACAATATATTGCTCTGTATTGTACCTTGTGATTATTATGGTACTGTGTCCATATTTCTAACTTCTGCACATTTTTTTATTATCTCAACTGTCTTGGTGTAGCAACTGCCAATTTGATAATCTCAGAAGTTAAAATGCTGTTTGCTAATCCTCTTCATAGTATTAATAAATGTGTTATGTTTTTAGAATGTATATATCTGTATGAAATAAATATTTACCTCATAATTAATTGCTTATAATAATGGTGCAGAATTTTTTCCAATAATGCTAATCTTTCCAGATATCTAAAAATCTTGACAGGATTAAACATTTTTCCTGTAAACCTGTTTACTTGCAATCTTTAAGACCCTGGATATAGTTATTTGACTTCCAACTGCTCTTGAAACATCACTGCTGGAGAGAGCCAAGGTTTAACACAATACTGCAGATTAATAAATTATTGGAATGCGCAATATCTTTTATAATTTTGGAAATAAGTTGGTTTTTTTTTTAAATTAATTATCCTGAAAACAGTGTTTGTTTCAATGAAAAGGATAGCAGCATTTTCTGTAACCCCTTGCTAGAGAGGATTGCAAAAGTACTTCAGAGCCATTAAATCTCTGGACGTGTTCCCTTGTTGTTCATACTGTGCATGCATCTCAATCTCTGTTTTATCAGTGAGGAATAAGAATGGGACAAGGAGGCCTTTCATTGTCTAATACACAACAAGAAGTTTGTATTGGTGCCAGGTACACAATTTAGGAGCCTGAATTACCATGGCCTGGTACTTTTCCATGATGTTTTGTGGAGTCATGTTCAAAGTGAGTGCTAATGGACTGCCCCAATGAAGAGGTAACATCTTTATAATGAAAGAGCTAAAGGAGTAGGAAATTGGACACCCTGTTATTTACAGTAATCACTAAAGCATTCTTATTACTTGTTCTTGAAACTTGGAAGCTCTGCAGTGCTAGAATCTACTTCATTTCTTTACCTGATAAAAGTGGAGAAAATAATCAGACCGTGATTGGGAAGTACCTTCATAACATTTAAGTGTGTGAAAACTGCCGAGGAACTTCACACCATACCCCTAGAAGTCCCATGGGGAATGAACTGAAACACTTGAAACTGAGTACTGCAGTGGAGTAAGCATTGAGTGCAAGTCTCTTTATGACCTGGCCACCTGTAAAAGGTGTAGAAGACTTGGAAGCAGGGAACCCAGCAGGCCTATAGCGATCATTAAAGGCTAGGGTGAGGAAAGCCGAAGTCCACCCGTAATCTGACAAGTGATGTGAAGGGCAATAAAAAGGGCTTCTAAACAGGTAGGAGAGAAATTTTGGATCCACTGCTGAATGGGGCACCAGGATCTTGTGACAAAGGATAAGGCAATGAATGAGGTACTCACTGCCTAGTTTGTTATGGCCTTTACTGGTAAAACTTGCCTTGAACAATCCTGGGCCCCTGAGATCAGTGGTAAAGTCTGGAGCAAGGAAGATTATAAAACACTTCAATGGGACATACAAAACTCCATGGGATGTACTAACAAATGCTGAATTAGCTGATTGGTGCCATTGTGAGGCCACTCTTGATTATCTTTGAAAGGTCATGGCAATTGAAGTAGATTCCTGATGACTGGAAAAAAAAAACAGTTCTCACCACTAACTTCAAGAAGTGCAAGGAGGAGAATCTGGGAGTCTGTAGGTGATCAGCTTCACATCAATCCCCAGGAAAGTGACGGAGCAAATATCTTGGAAACTGTTTCCAAACACACAAAGGACAAAAAGGTGATTGGAAGTAGTCAGCATGGATTTATGAAGGTGAAATCATGCTTGACAAACCTGATAGCCTTCTATGATGAGATGACTTGCTCAGTAGATAAGGAGAGAGCAGTGGATGTTGCTTACCTTGACTTTAGTAAGGCTTTTGTCACTGTCTCCTATAAAATCTTTATTGGCAAACTGATGAAGTGTGGATTAGACAAATGAGCAATGAGATTAACTGAAAACTGTCGGAACTGCTGGGTGTATAGGGTTGTGGTCAGCAGCACAAAGTCCAGCTGGAAATCAGTCTCTAAGGGTGTGTCTGAGGGATTGGTAGTAGGTCTGGTACCATTTAACATGTTTTTTTAATTATTTGGGTGATGAGGCTGACTACACCTTCAGCAAGTTTGCACACCATACAAAACTGGATGCCACAGGATTGTGCTGACATTCAGAACAACCTTGAGAGGATGAAGAAACAGGCTAACAGGGATCCTGTGAAGTTCTGCAAAAGGAAATGCAAAGTTCCTGGGGAGGAATAGCTGCATGCATCAGTACTGACTGGCTGGAAAGCAGCTTTGCAGAAAAGGCCATGAAGGTCCTGGTGATCACCAAGCTCAGCATGAGCACCTATGTGCCCTTGAGGCAAAGAACACCAACAGCTTCCTGGGCTTTATTAGAAAGAGCATCACAAGAAGCTTGAGGTAGTGATCCTTCTTCTCTACTCTTGGGGGTGAGACATATTCTGAACTGCTTTGTCCAGTTCTGGGCTCCCTAGTATGAGAGAAACATGAACATACTGCAGTAAGTCCAGCAAGTGATCATGAAGATTATTAGGGAATGGGAGTGTCTTTCATGAGATGAGTCTGAAAGTGCTCATATTCTTCAGCCTCGAGAGGAGAAGGCTCAGAAGGTTTCTTATCAGTTTGGATGGTCACATTGAAATACAGAAAAATTTGTTTAAACATAATTATTTTACTGTGAGGTTGGTCAAACACCTGCAACAGGTGACTCAGAGGTTTTGGAGTCCCTGTCCTTGAAGATGGTCAAAGCTTGAATGGACATAGACCTGAGCAATTTGCCCTAGATCACCCTGCTGTGAACAGGGTGTCGCACAAGAAAAATCTTGACACCCTTCCAGTCATGGCTATTTTGTGGTTCTCTTTCTGTTTGGGTTTTTTGGTTGGTTGGTTTTGGTTTTGTTTCTTTTTTTTAGATGACTTTCAGTAGCTAGTTACTGTCAGGTGTTAAAAGTTTCTATTGGTATCAGCCAGAACAGGAGACGAGAAAAAGAATTTGCATCGTAAGAATTTGTAATGCTGGAACATTCCTTGACCAATTACAGGTTTTGCAAACCTTATGCTTTAACAGCTTTTGTTCTTGTTTGTGTCCAACTCTTCTCATTCTAGTGGTGATCAGTTTTAAGCATGCCCTTCTGCAAATCTCAGCAGCAGATATAGCTCAGCAGGTTGCCTAGCAGAGTGGCAAGCCAAAAATGATATGTGGAACTTTTTACCTGCTCAGCAGGTATGTGCTGTGTCACTAGTCCAACCCCACATGATCTTAGCATGTTCTTGTGTCTACTTGCTGCCACAGAGGTGCTCACTGAGGTGTAACTTTCTTCTTGCTTCCTTAATGTGGCAGCTTTGGAATTGCTGCCTTCAGCAGTAATGCTTTCTCCAGGTCTTTCGATTGCTCGTTTATCCCAAGGTACAAAAGCAACTGTTGAGAGATGGGAATCTGTTCATTGAGAATAAAACTGGGGTGCTCAGTTTTGTATATCTGTTCAGATTTGTGTGCATACTTTCAGAAGACAAATCCTTGGAGGATGGGCCTGCAGGTCTTTTGTGCTAAGCAATGTGTGCAGTTGCAAGGTTTTGTCTCACAGCATCATTCACCTTGTGATGGCAACATTTGTCTTCTGCCTTTCTTGAAAATGCTGCTTGCTAAGGTGGCCTATAAAGTACAGCAGAGAAAATCAATATTGTCCTGCTTGTGTGTCAGATTTCCTTAGAAACGCTGAACCTGAGGCTTTTTTTTGTATGTTATCTAGTGTGTGTGTAATATCCCTACCAAACTCAGTATTGGCGTGCTGTCTGCAAGGATGAACTTTCTGAAGGCTGGGAATATGTCTGTGATAATTGCTTAGAAAAAACATCACATTAGACTAAGCTTTTATGCTCGAAACCATGTATCCCTCTACTGCTACAGACTTGCTTTGTGACAGGCAAGTAAACTAAAATTGAATTTTTAGATAAATTTTATTTTATGGCTCACACTGAAGTACTGGGCATTGAGTTGTCAGGGCTCTTTTGGGATGTGGCCCAAAGTTTGGTACGTTACATGTTTCTTCAGTGGCACTTCACTGCTGCTTTTTTTTTTCATCTAATTGCTAAATAAACTCAGCATTTGTATAGCTGTGCAGTAAAATAGATTGGGGGTTTTACCCAGCTGAAAAGTGGAGGGGGGTTCCTCCTTCCTTGGAGTGGTTTTTTTTTTTTTGGTTTTGTTTTTTTCTTCCCTGATGGTGGTTTTCCCCTGTGCCATGCAGATCCATTTCCTGACTGATGTGATTGCAGCTGTATTAGCATTTATCTACTTCAAGTATATTGGATATTATAGTATTGCCCTAACTCAACAAAGAAATCATGAAATAAGGATATTATATGTGTCTAGGTACTCGGTATCCCACTGAAGGCAAAGGAACTGAGGTTTAGAGTAGCCTTTGCTTCAATGCAGGTTAAACCATTGTCACTGGAATGAGAATTACGTGGCTAATGTGTCCTATGGCACAGTACAGGGGTTTGGTATCATAGCAAATGAGAAGCCCAATCACTGCTTGGTTGAACTGCGTGGTAGGAGTTCATAAAGTTATTTGTGTCCCTCTAGTGCCACATGAAATAGCCTTGTGCATGTGGTGGGGAAGCCCTTTGGGACAGTAGAAGCAGTAGCCTGCTTATACATCTTTGAAACAGCAAACTACAGCAATTTCAAATGTGTATGGGGTGTTTCACTCCAGCTCTTTGTTCTTATGTAACTCCCACCATTGGGCAAGTCATCGTGGGGAGATGCTGAAATAGCAGGAGGGAGGTTATTGCTAGAAGGATTTGTTCTGTGAAGTTTCTAGCACAGATTTTGGACTATGGCCAAAGCTTGTTGAAGGAAAATTTCACATATTTTTAGCTACCTCAGTTGAAGCCTTTGTTCCCATATGTGTCTTGTGTCTTGAGCCAAAACTTGCCTTTAGTGGCAATGCAGAAAGCCTCCTCAGTTTCTAGTAGCGCTGAAGTTAACACCAGATGAACTTTGCACATTTTGCTATCCATTTTGTAGTCAGTCGGATTGCCATGACTTATCTTTGCGTAACGTTGTCTCAAAGTCCAATCAGTGCAGAAACCTCCCAGGGGAGCAGTATTCCTTTAAGGGACAGCGGGCACCTCACCTCACTGTCACTGGCTGTGCGCTTTTTCTTGTTACCTTCTTATAATTGAAGGCCAGCTGCCAATAACACCATGTGGATTTGGAAACTGTGGAGCTGCACAATTCATCTTGCAATTATGTCTCCTCTGGGGTTCTGATATTTTATTGTTTAATAGTGCTAAATCCTTCTTAATTAAAAAACCTTGCAGGGGTACTAGTTTCAGACAAGAGTTATGTGAACAGTAGCCACATCAGTTGCTCCTATATGCACTTGGCTGTACAAAGATTGCAAACTTGCTTAAACACAGATGTGTCTGTTACTCAGATCTCCACTCAAAATCTTCTGAACTCTTTGAATGCTTTTATTTCAGCTTAGGACCTGTCTCTGGTTTTGAGGTGTCTGACACCTGAATTGGCTTGACTGCTGTCTGTATCTGCATTGGTATCTTGCTCTGGCACTGTAGTGAATTTTGAAGCAACCTCCTGATTGTCCTACTTGCTGTGACTGAGTTAGTTTGAGCAGGTTTGGGGTCTGTTTCTTTGGAGGAAACGAAACCAGAATTTGTACCCCAGATGTGCATTGGTCTCTGGATGGAGATACAAGATCTAATGATTTGTCTGTACTACCAAGAAGTCTTTGCAGGCTATGACACGACTCCAGAACTACCAAGATCTTTTAAAATCCTGAATGGTTCTTGTGCCAGCTAAAGGGCTAGATGGCTTGTGTGCCTTTAACTGCTGTCGACAATGAGGTCTCAATGCCATGAAGCCCATGCTCTCTAGATCAACCTTTTTCCTAGTTTGAAATCGTTTCCTTTGTTTAACTAATAACTTGCATTGTCATTCATCTTTACTTGAATCACTTGTCTCCTATAATTCACCTTATTTTCTATATTATCCTCTTTAATATGTCATGTGTTGCAATGGTGACACCTGCTCCTTTGTTCTCCCGGAAGACCAGGCAAAGTGCAGCCTGGGGATGCCTGGAAACAACATAGCTTTTCAGCCTGTGACGTGAAAGACCTGAAAGTCTCTCTGGTGGCAGAATAACCCAGCAGTAATATCAGATGACCTCTGATAGTAACCTTGTGGCTGCCTCTGGCTACCAGAGATGCAGTCAGAATCTGATTAAATCCAAGAAGTTGAATGGCATTGTGGAGATCTGGGACCACAGCTGTACTTCGCACAATAGTTTTGCCCAGTCACAGATTTCATGAAGCAAGCTTCCTGTGGAGATGTGGTAATGCAGAGGCCAGAGACTGGGTTGCTGGTCCAGAGCACCTTTAGGTGCAAGGACACATCCAGGTCAGCTCATTCCCATTTTCCTCTGCTGTAACCTACATTTGAAACCCTTTTTCCAGCGCTTCCCATTCCCTCTCTGGTGACAGAACTGCTTTTCCTGACATGTCTTTAGGTAGGTGTGGGCTCTGCAAGAGGCTTTGAGTGGAAATATGGCAGTCCCTCAGAACTGCCAGGTGTCAGAGGTTACCAGTCTGACTGAGGATTTTATGCTATTTAAAAGCAATTTTCCTAGAGCTCTGAGATATGGGCAAATCTTCTTGTGGTGCAGCAGAGATGATGGAAATTGTCTGCATAATCCTCACCCTGCATTAGTGTCTAGCTTGCTCCTGGCTGCTGTTTAAATCATGAATGCAGCAAGCCCTGTGTGGCATCTCCCCAAAAAAGCTGTGATTATAGACTTACACAGTTATAATGGCATCATGCATGGCAGTACTGCAGATCCCATTCCCTGCTACACAAGTAGCAGAAATTTAAGTGTTGAAAATTATTTTGTTTGGGTTCTGAGAGATTCATCTGTTTGTTGTGCCCACCAAGAAGAAGGGCTGAAAAAGGAAAGAGACCCTTGTTACATTTGTCAAGGTGTTGCCACAAGTGCTTTGGGTCTGACATACCATATCATGACCCAGGTGAGAGAGGATTAAAGTAGACTTCTGCCTCAGCAGGGATTTTGGGTTGTTGACTGGTGGTAAGGATGGCCTGTAGTGTAATGCCCTCTTTAGAGCAGAGTGCTCCCAGTCTGGGCAGGTAGCAGTGTCCTGGGGAGTAGGTTGGTGGTAAGCACTGGTTTGGGGTTGAGGGAGTGATATAACTTACTTAATCTATCTTAATGTCGTCCCACCAGTCTCCTGGGCCCACCATCTGTGGGCCATTGCAAAAGCTTCCACAGCCAGCTTTTTCCTAAAAGTGATTTAATACCTTCCCCGCCCCACCCCCGTCAAACATGGCCATGGAGGGCTGATGTCCAAGCAGCTCCACTCCTGGGACATCTGCTGTGCTGCAGGAGTAAATTCACTTTCCTGGTCCTCTTTTCTTTCCCCAGGGTTGCCTGTGTTTGGGTACTGTTCAGACTCTGAGGGGAAGGGAGTTTGAGGGCAGAGTGCCACAAACGAAAAGCAGAAGTGGAAAGAAGCTGCTGGCTTTTATTTGAGGCTTTCTAGAAGGATCTGCAGAAAGCCCTACAGCAGATGTTTGTGTGAGTTTTCCTTCAGACAGTTTTGAAGTATATGCATGGCTGGAACAGTTGGTTCAGGGGACCAGATTAAAACTTATCTGGTTTAATCCCTCTCACTTTTTGTTTAATCATCCAGTTTCATAGCTTGAGATCATCTTAAAACCAAGATGATTAGCATATGGCTATGTAAGCATATAGATAAACTTCCTGTTTGTCTTTTAACAACATGCAAGAAAATAAATTTCACTTCTAATATTGGATACAGTGAAGATGGCTAGATATTTATTACATTTCTTTCTGTCTTTGATCTAATAAAACCAAGTTTCCAGAAAGCTCTCAATAATGCTGGAAAGGGATGTGACCTTTTTTTCAGTAAAAAAAGATGTTGCTTTGTATTTGCTAACTGATAAGCAATTCAGAATTTATACTTCCCTGCAGTAAAAGCTGTCTCAAGCTAATTGGCAAACTCAACTTGCTTAAAAAAATAATAATAAAACCATCTAGTCTTCAAGTTCACCTCTGCCTCTATTTGTTAGCCTCCATCTGGTAGTATACTAGAGAACTCTAGAACATATGCTGCTCATCCCAAGGGCACATATAGGGACCGTCTGAAGAACTAATTTTAAAAATCCTTAACAGATAGATAGTTATTATTAACATGCATCTATTGTGGTTCATGTGACAATGCCATTCTCAATTTATCAATTTGATTTGTTTGAACAAGTGAAATATCTTTTTAAATAAATTGCTGGTTAACTTCAGATTGAGGTACATGCAACAGAGCAGTGGTTTATGAACTTTCAACTGGGGTGAGTTATGTGACTTCCTTTAAGGACAGTGAAAAGCTATGTGCTCCAGTTCCTCTTCTGCTGTAACCAAAGCACGGGCATTGCTCATATCATGTGTGAACATGAGGAACAGAAGGAGACTTTGCATGTGGCCAGACACTGAAGTTCATGTATGGATGATGGAAGCAGCTGCATGTTGTTCATGTGTCAGGTATAGATCTGGTCGCCCGAGGTTGTCTAGGAAGAATTTACTTTTCTGCATTGCTTGACATAGCATAAAAGCTGGCAGTCTTGCTGTAGGGTATCAACTTGCTGTGACTGTCTGTGTGAGCTAGAGTAGTTGGCAGGACTGCATGTTTTCCAGCAATTTTTCAGTTATCACTGTATAATGTTGTTTTGTTCAAGTAATTCCTTGAGAGGTACTGTCAAGGATATCAAGGCACACCTCTGCAGAGACATAGCTGAGCCTCATTCTTCAGCTGCTTGAGAAGTTGCCTCCAGCTGATCTGACTGCAAGACATTTAAGTGAGAAATAAACAGTGTTACACCCAGCTGCAAGGAAGACACTGGGCTACCTCTGTACCTTGCCCAGACTAGTCTAGCAGGTGGCTTAGCTTCCAACAGACATGTCTGAGCTCACCAGTTACCTTAAACTTCATCTATGCTCTCATTACTGGTCTTGTATAACTAAAGTACATATCACCCACTTTCTATTTGTTCATAGTACCAGTATACTCTGGTAAATGGAAGGACCTCAAACCTTCCTTCACATTACTTGCACTTAAGAACTTGTGGTTTTTAACTACAGTGGACAAAGAGTAAAGTGAACTAATTATTAAGGGCCTGAATAAACATAGTGCTTGTGTGTGCTGTATACTTAAATGCCTTGCTGAAAACAGCTTAACTTGCTGGCTTTCTTAAATGTTGCTAACTGGTAAAGTGTTGACTTTTATTTTTTCTTTCCAAGTCCCAAAGATGGGGGCCAACTTGCTAGAAAAGCCATATGACCTACAACTCACTTCCTCCCTTTTTCAGGAGTCCCTGGCAGTTCACTTTTGTGTGATAAGAAGTGCTCCTCTCACATCCAACCTATGTGTGTTCTCTTACTTAACTACTACACTTCTGGTGTGAGAGTGAGCTTAAGGGTTGCTCCTTTCTCCCAAGATCCTCAGTTGAATTTGGTTGAAGATACAACTCAATCTACTTATCTGTCTATAAAAGTAAATACTTTCTGTAAAGGTGAATCACATTCTTTGCCTCTTCAAGTTATTTAGCTCTGTGCTTGCTTTCTGTTTGGATTTTTTGTTACATCTTCATTTGACAGAGTAGTCATGCAAAAAATGTGGATTGACTCAATAGGTTTAAGTAGTTTAGCTATAGAACATCCTCCCTTTCATGCCCATTTCACAAGTGCAGCTTTAATTTGAAAATGTGCTAATCTATACTATGTTTGCACTTGTTGATCATGTGCAGAGTTTTATTTATTTTGCAGTATTACCCTTTTCCACTCATGTGGAAGTTTGCTGGTAACTTGCCTCCTGAGAGTTTTTTGTGATAGACCTGACCTTCCCTGAGAGACCCATGTCCCTGCTATGAATTTTGGAAGTATGTAAAATCCTCCTCAAACATGTTTCAAATGTTAACTGTTAGGATTCCCGTACATCACTTTAAATTATCTTTGAGTAAGAACAAAGTTTTTCTGGGCAACTTGTTTATGGGAGAACCTGGGTACGTGACTAGTTCAATGACAATAATAATGATAGTGGTGGTTAGCTCCCGACCAGGCTTATCTGACCTTTCTGGAACTAATTTACTTTTTGACAATTGGAATGAGCAGAAATGAATTAAGTGAGAAAAGATTCAAGTGGTCATCAGCAGATTTCCTCTGAAAGCAACAAACTGGCTTCCACATGCAAAATCTGCCTTATAATTGTCCTGCAGCTTAATGAAGCAAGGCATCAACAATTTCCTTTATAACAGAATGAAAGTGTGGTTAAAAAAATGTGGAAAACACTGTGTTTGTGTGGCTGATGAATGACAGTGGGCCTCTCTAAGTTTTTAAAAATGTGAGGTAGGGTTGGCAGTGGATATTCAAGGAAAGGATTACACCTTGGCAGGAAAAGTTTAAGTCAGAAGGATTGTATGTCCTTCTAAATACCTTTCAAGCAATGAAAACTGAGTGGAAATGAAAATGGAATAGAATACTTGGGGAAGATTACCAATAGAATGGTGTAAGTGTTCCTAATTTTTAGATTGGAGATAGGTCCTGACTTTGGAATGGAGAGTGAGAATCAGAGATTGGTGTAAAGATTTGCTTTGTAATAGAAAGGTAAATCCAGACATATCTCTGCAGCTTTAGGGGCCTCCAGTATTTATTGACAGGAAAGATTAAGCTTTCCATAATAAAATCAATTGGTGCTTTTTTATTATTTGTAAGAGCTTGTATTTAGTGGCTTACAGGTTTGTAGAACTTTGCTTGACAGATTCGGCACAATAGAAGTCTGTTTTAAGGCTGATGTTTGTCAAGAAATTAACATACTGTCAAAACCTTGTCCTGCATTTCAGCTTGTGGGTGAGGAAGAGGGCTCCTGTGGCACTGACAATGCCTCTTGCTGCTCCTGGGGATGAATTCCTTATGTGTGCTCCCTAGGCTTCCTAGAGTTTGTACTTCCAGAGGCCACATGAAAGCAGAGCAGTGGTCTTTTCTCCTCAAATACTGTGTGTCCATCAGGCCATATGTGCTTGGCTCATGGGCTGAGCAGGTCATCTTCTGCCTTTGCTGGCCACATTTGTCTCCAGATTGGAGAGCAGGGGCACTTCATTGATTTTACCCCTCCTTGCTGCTTGTCTGGAGCAGGAGAAGCTGCTTGGGTGTGATGAGGAGGGAAGGGATCAGCGAGAAAGGAGATGCGAGAGGTTGTCAGGTTGCAATTTTGCTGTATTCCGGTATTTTTGGAGAACAGCGAGTCAGAGTAGGAGCTGAGAGAGGAGTAGGAAAGTGCAGGGTGAAGGGGAGGTGTCATCAGTGGGTAGCTAGATCAGCAGCATGGGAGTAAGCATTGCAGCAACAGGGACGGTTGGAGGGATAAAGCTGAAGAGGAGAACCAAGGAGGGGAATGCAGGCAGGGGAGAAAGAGGAATCGTGTGACAGGAGCTAAAAGAAAGGCAAAGGAGGCAGAGAGATGAGGAAAGGATTGGGAGAGGAAGGCAGAGACATGTTAGTGTTAGGATATATCTGCTACAGAGCTTGAAACGCAGAATTGGTATCCCCTTGCTGTGTAGCAGAGAAATCCATTGGCAAAGCACGTGGCTGCTGTGACACAGGTCAGTGTCCTGAGCAGTATAATCAAGGGTTGTATTTCTTCTTATACCCGAGCTAGCTGGGTTTGCAGTTTCATTGCACAGTACCACTTCTTATCATGTGCATGCAGCTTATATCTACAGAGAGCATAAGAGCGGCATCTGAAGGAAAGCTGATACAATTTTTCGTCACAGCTTCAGATGCTTTAGCTCACGTATACAGATGTAATAAGCCTCTAACCAGTGCCAGAGTGCATGGCTTGCTCGATAAAAATGTATGTCTTCATTCTTTGAAGTGTGTGAGATGCTTCATTGTATTTGTTCTGCTTTGAAGTATCCACTTCCTTTCCTTTTTGTAGATAGTGGGTGATTCTTGTGGAATTACAGTAATCTCTAAATGAGGCTTGGTGGTTTGGATTCCTTTTTATTATATGTTTTGCAGTTGCCTGTGCTGGAAGCTTTCAGTTGTTTAGAATTTTTCTGGTTTATCTTTATAACTGTCCTGTGAGAGATGATAAATTAGGATTATTGGTTGTTTATATAATTGTTTTTCAGGATAACTTAATACTACTAATTACCCTGTTGCCAAAGATTGGCAGTTTGTTTGCAGCACCTGGCATTGGTTTTAGCCTGCATCTTCTGGAGCTTCTTGTTTTGCTCATAAGTGGCATCAAACAACTGGTGTTTATTTACATGTGTACGTCCCCCTCCCTCCTAACAATGCATATTTAACATACTAGTTATCTGTTGGTTTTTCTCAAAGTTGTTTTTCCTTGCTTTAGCTCAGCAAGCGTTATGCTAACTATTTTTCTGGTTATTTTCTTTTAGCTTATTTTTCTTTCACTGTCTGCATGTTTCATTTGTTTATTTTGGGATTATTTTTGCTTATTTCTGTAAGTCCTTGGAGCATGAGCATAGTAAAATAGATCCCTTTCTCTGCCCTGGGAAGACTTCAGTTGTGGTTTTTTGTAGCCTTTTAAGAAAACTTTTTATTGCACTTTTATTTTGCTTCATTTTAACATCCTCTAATGAGTTATTTTCTATTAATCACATTAGCTAACCAATCCAATAATTTGAAAACACAAATTCTTTTAGCACTGTTTTTACAAGTTTGTTATGCGTTAAACTTCCAGTCATGATTGTTGTTGCAATAAATTTATTCAAAACCACTTTTATTTATTCAGAACAGAATTTTTAATGGTGCTTTTTGGTCTCTTACCAAACCTTCACAAACGTGTACCATTATCATAAATACTTGTTTTTCATAAACAGCCTTCATTCATTATATTAATTCACATATCCTTTATAGTTCATAAACACTCTCTGTTAAACCTAATGCCCACATACATGCATGTGTTTTATGTGGTTTTTTTTAAAGTAGGTTTCAACAAAGTTATGTTAGGTTTCAGTGTGGTGTAGCATAGTTAATGCAGCTCTTTATCAACACAAATTACTCAGCTGAAATGCTTGGAGAGTATAGCTCCTTTTAGAGTCATACTCTGTTAGAAAATGGTATTGCTTTTCAGGAAGATATTTTAATTTTTATGAGATATTAACTCCTACCCAACAAGGTTAAAACTTAATGAATGCTATATGATTTGGCGTAGTCTACTTTGCTCGCATAGCCTTTATTGGCCACCATTATGCAAGAAGTTTTTAATTATGAAACAGTACTCTATCATTTTTCCACAGAGCTCTTATTCCTTCACTAAGCAGAATGGATCTTCTTGTGAAATGCAGTAAAGGGGGCTCTTCACTGCAGGGTCATTGCCTTGTTAACTGTGGAGTTAGAATGAGGCGATATATTGCAGAGCTGGTAAGGATGATATCTCTGCACTGGGACAACTCAGTGCCCATTCAGAACAAATTTTGTGACCACATAATTTTCTTTGTTGTATAAATCTGGCTTTACTATGTGACTGGAATATGCTCTTTGTTTTATGGATCAGCTGAGTGCACATGTGGGATAATAGCACTTAGCGTTCACTGGGGAGCTGAATGGGTGGTCTTTGAATGGACCATACAAATAAGAAAATACTGTATTTGGTATAAACTTGGTTCAGTATGCTTAAATATGACTTGATATCTCACAGCAGTAAGGATTAATAATTTGCCATTAAATGATTTCCCTCTGTTCTGTACCCTGAATAAAACAGTGGATTCTGTTGGAAAAAATGTGACTGTGTAGGTAGAAACAGTGTTATTGGGTGGAACTAAAACCTGTATCAGTAGCTTTAGCTTAATGCATGCTAATTCTTGAGTGTTTAAGGGTTTTGTGTTAATTTCATTCCAAAATGAATATTTTAAAATAAGAATTTATATGAAGGCAATATCCATTGAATGATGTCAAACAGTATCACCTTCATATGAATGCAGAGTCTGACTTTGTGCTTTTGTTCATGTCCATCTCTTTGTAGGAGTATGGATGCATGACTTTTGTCACTCTTTGCAGTGATTACTTTTTTTTATTGGAAGAGGCTGGAGGGATTCTTGGATCTTTCAGGCTAGGAAGCAGTGATGGGCAAAATTCACAGTAGGGATGTTTGGGTCTGTTTCTGCACCTCTCACCCAAACCATAGAATATAGTTGAAAATTAGTCTCTTCCTGCTGCAAGATCTTGAAGTGACCACCAGCCTTTCTGTCTTCAGGGCAAAATGCATGGTGTATCTGTTCAATTTTTATTTTTTTTATCATCACTAAAGCAAAGGAGTTGGGATGACTAAGATGCTATGAGGGGGAATGAATAGTTGGAAGGGATACTAATTAAAGCACTCATAGGTAAGCTGCCTGTTGAGGTCATATAATTTTGGACATTGTGGCAGTGAGCCCAGCATAAATGCATATTTTGAGAAATGTGATTCTTGGACAGTAGTGCAGGCTGGAGCTCCTCCTGCTCCCTGGATGCTTCGTAATCAGACTGGTCCCTGGTGTTGTATTTCCAGCTGCACACTCGTGGGTGAGTGCACAAGTACTGGGTTTAGGATATCTTGGCTGTGAGCAGCACCAGGATTGGGACTGAGTGACATTTGTGCAGTAGCTTTTACAGCCAAGAGTGGCTCCTTTCAGAAGAGCAGTACCTGGATCACACCAAATGATAACTGAACAGAGCTGATGATGGGGCCACAACCTCCTAAATTCTGATAAATTGTTGTCCCCGTCAAAAGGCAAGTTGCTCATTTCAGGAACAAACCAGTCTGCTTTGAAGACTGTCATGATGCTCTCATACTACAGATTCCCTGTTTCATGAAGAAAATTGTTATCTTTTCTAAAATGTTTCCCCTGCTTGAAATAAAGAAGGGGCATTAACAGAGAAGGTCTACAATACTTACACAGCAGCCAGACAAAACGTGCGGTCTCTCTTGTTCTTTTTCTCATTCTCTCATTCCTCTGCCTGAATAGAATTGATTGGATAGGACATGCTGTAATTTGTTTTTACAATGAATAATGTTCCAGTTTATCCTCAGGGACAGTTGGGTGAGTAATCTCACACCAACCTTGACACCCTGATGTAAAATGCAGATCAGGTTAGTTGTTTTAAGCAGAAGAGTAATTTAATTTGGTTTTATTTCTAGTAACAGGGGGCTAATAAGGAAATGTTAGTGAGCCTTCTGCCCATGTGATAACATATTTTCTCCATATATAAAGGTGTTTAGCTAGATGTAGTGTTTGATTTGATTTACAGGCTCATCAGAGAACTACATAGATGTTATTAACTTCAGTGCTAACTCTTGGGCTTTCCTGTCTGTCTTCTGTCAGTTTATAGAGTCTGAGTTTTGAGCATCAATCCTTGTTTTAACCTGTAATTCTAATGAGATGTGGTTGACGCTGTTCAAATAAACTGGCTTCATTAAGCTGCTGCTCCAGAGGTTGTGCAACTTTGTGAGGGAATCTATTTATCTTACAGGTTAAATAAAATCCAATTCCCTGTGCACTGGCTATAGATTTTTTTGTTTGTTTGTTGGCAGAAGATGATAGCCAATTCTAGAACGTAGTAATCAGTGTGATTTGAAGCATTTGACTATGTGGTCACAAAAAACATTACAAGACAGGAAAAAAGGTATTGTAGGGTAGCAAGGAGGCAGCAATTGCTTGAGCCTACAAAAAAGATTGTTCATCATGCTGGTCTGTTAGAACTGAAGCTGATCATTGTATGTTTGGTATTTGCAGTGCATTAAAGGTAAGAGGGCCTGAGTCACTCTGCTTAGACAAATGTGAATTATCTCTGACTAAACTACCTGCAAGCAAGAAGCTGAAATTGCTCAGCAGTTGAGGGGGAAGCTGTGTGCGTGCCTTTCTTCTGTTATGGCACACAGGCAACCTCCAAGCATGTCATCGTTAGTTTGCCTCCATATGTATTAATAACTGAATTTTTTTTCAACAGTGGCTTCATATAAAAGCTGAAGGAGATGAGATCCCTGGTGAGCTTTGGATCAGGCCCATAGGAAAGAGGATTTATGCAAATACTATCCCTTTATCCATTTTAGGAAGTTGAAGATCTTTGCCATTGTAACCCATGACCAGCTGTGCAGAGAGGGAGTCATAAAAGGTCGTTGTGAAAAAATTGCTTTAAGAACATTTGTAGATAGCTTTGATGCAAACCACATGCTTTCCTCTGAGCAATATAAATGGTAAGATACTTGCAGTGCTTGGATCAAAAAAGATTAAAAGCCAGTGGATCCCTTTGAAATTAGTTGGAACTGCTTTCGCTAAGCAATGATGAGAATTTAGCTTGTATGTGAAATAAAAAAATATCTAAGGTCCTCCACTTCAAGTTTTTTATCAGTTATTTTGAAACTGTTGTCTGTCCCTCTCTTCAGTGAGGCAAGACCAGAGAAGAGCATTCAGTTAAGGTTACATCTCTTCTGAGCTGTCAGTCATCATCAGCCTTTTTCTTGTGTTTGAGCAGTAGCAGGTGACTGCCTTTGATGGAGCCTGTTGCCCAGAGGATGAGTAGATGGAAGGTGTTTGCCTTGTGCTTCTAGGAGACTGAGAGAAACCAGGAGTGGGTGCAGGATGATGCAGTTCAGAAGTGGTCAGCTCCGAAGGTGCATCCTGCAGCAGCTGTGCTGTATGAAACCTGGGACTCATGGAACTGTGATTCTGAGCTTCCTTTTAGAGGCGGCTTCTGTGGCAAATCACACAGCTTACAGAGACACCAGCACCTCATGGACTGGTGCCTCCCAGGTTCTTCACAGCGCTGGTGTCAGATGTGCCCAGGTGCAGGGGGGTGATGGTTGTCATGTGTGGTGGGTATCCAGCTCCAAGCTCTTCAGAGTCCCTACAGTAAACCTCTGCTGATGTCATGTGAGTTCTGTGGTGTTCAACACATAACTGAAAATAATCTATTTCCAGAATGATGAGACTTGCTTTCTTATTCCCGAGAGTAGCTGACTGCCTTCAGGACATCAGCCCTGTGTTCTTTTTGTTCTGGCTTGTGTGGTCTCTCAGCTCTTTCATGAGCACTCTCCATATATCAGTCAGAATCTCAATGCTGCCTTGAAGTCTAAGTTTTCTTTTTTTTAAACTTTTTATCTCATAAACATTTTGGTTGATAAATTATTCCATAGACAAGACATGTATATGCTCTCACACTTTCATACGCAGTCTCATCTGTTTGGATTTTTTGTGTGATTAATTCTTGTTGCTTGTTGCTCAAGGCTCTTTCTGAATACAGGCAGCCTAGTTGGCCTTTAGGTGCCTATGGGTTGTGCACTGAACACCCCTGTTTTGACAAGTGGTGAAGCTACTACAACCTGACGTAGCTGACATGTGGCTACCCAGAAGTCTGTAAGAGCTGTCAGTGCAGTGTGAGGGTTTGTGACTCCTACACATGACAAGAACTCTCCTTTCCAGTGTAATAGGGTTATGTTTTTCTTCACATCTAAATGCATTGCCTTGTCTTTCTGTCTGATGACAAATTTCATGTTTCATTTACTGTAAACTCTTCCACTCTCCAGTATATGCCAGGCTTCAGGTTACAATATAGTTTCCTCATTATTTCAAAAGAACTGTTATCAATAAAAAGAAAATTAAAAATTAGTCATTGTGATTTGGAGAGAAAATAAATACGCTGAGGCTCAGATTTCATCCCAGTTAGACCTTGACAGTAAAAAATACTGGGGAAAATATTCATAAATTGTTTCAGAGAATGTGAGATAATGTTTTAAAAAGCCCCAACAATTCTCCTTTAGCAAGTATTTCCTTTTTTTTTCAGGACTAGAGTGGAATTTCTTTTTGTGAGAGATCTTGTAATGTCTCATGTCTTGTCATACGTCTTGGTTATAGCTCATGCCATGGTTGTTAGAATGAATTTCTGAGTCCTATGACCCTCTGGACTTTAATCCCTTGGACTTCAGCTTCATTGGCTTGTAATATATAATATTTACTGATTCCTGATTCCTAGAGCTGCCTTTGCAGAGATATTTTGTATGGATAACTTTAGCTGTCCGTTAATCTTAAGGGGGACTGGGGGGAAATGATGCTTTCCTATTTGCTAGCCTCCATCAGGTGAGATATCTTTACCACAGTAGGAACATCTTGACCAAAGGAAGTGGTTGGCACTGGCAGTAGACAGAGCAGTTGAAAAAAATATTTGTAGCAGTTAATGGATGTGAATGTATGTGTTCATGCACTCACCTAATCTCTCCCTCTGTTTCTATGTAAACTTATGCAAACAGATATCATTAATAGTAAGGAAAAACCTCCATGAGGCATAACTTAATTTTTTATATCATCTCAGATAACTTTATGTTATCTTTTACTGGTGTATTCAGTACACCAATTACAAAAGCAAATAGACTATGTCTACCAAAACCATTATCAGTTAACATTTAGCATACTCATTAGAAAGGGCTTATTAGAATATGAATGTCTGTATTATTTTTTAAAACATCTTTCTTCACTTAGAGTACCTGCTACTAGTCTACCACTGACAATTATCAAACAAATTATCAGTCGTCAACTAATATCCAAATACCCTACTGAGTTGTTATAATTTCAAATAAGTTTTAATATTTTCCCATTGAAATGCCAAGTTGTAATGAGTTCCTGTTTGCAGTAATGAGGGAGCTGACAAAAGGATGAGGTTGCAGCAGGCTAGGCTGGGTCTGAGCAAAAGCTGTCATTGGGAGGTATTTTGATATCCGTGTAGAACCAAATCCTCCTGACTCAGCTTCTCATACCTCAAAATGTTATGTGTCTGTTTCTGAACATTTCTTTGGTAGGGGTTAACCCTGCTTGAGTGACTGACCCAACACTGCTTTCTGAGGACTAACTTCATAACGTAGCATAGGTCAGTTTACTGGGTCAGCACTGTGATTAGTAAGAAACTTCATTTGCAAAGCAGCCACCATCATTACTCTCATTAGTACTCTCTCCAGGTTGCTTATGTACATCTGTAAAAGTTCCCCAGTATTCCAGACACCAGAGAGTTTCTTTTGATACACAGTGGTTAAATGCTCCTTCCCCTTGTTTTTTTTGGTGCTTCAGTCTGATGTAATTTTATGATAAGCCATTTCATCATACTGTTTTTACAAGATCCAAGCTACTAACTACTTTGGAAAGGCATTTTATTTATTACTGGTTTTGTGATTCAAACATGTAGACAGAAGGAATCAAAAGAGTGCATGGGCAAAGATTTACAGCTTCATTTTGTAGCACGGATGTTTGTACAAGGATTTACATTTTGGGGAAGCTTGTGTTAGCATACCTGTTCTGAGGTTTCTCTGAGTCTGCATGATGTCAGAAAAGAAAAAGCACACTTACTCATTGAGTGCCTTCTTCTCCCTGTGAATTTTCTAGCTGAGGCTTAACATTTCCAAAATTGTGTGTCTTAAAATCTGTTATTTCAGTGAACTGGAATTTGTGCATGTTCTAAAATCCACACAAAGATGGCACCAACTATTTCAGGCTGTCACTGCTGAGCAGTTAGCAGTTGTCCTGGAGCAGGCACTACCTGATCCCTTTGCAGCCATGTCCTCCCTGTTCCTGAGGATGAGCAGCAGCAGCATCTGCTGCAGGCAGGGAGCTGGCAAAGGACTCCCCCAGCAACTGTGGCTTCTCCTTCAGCCCTGAGAGCAAACGCCGAGGAAGAAAGGTTGCACCAAGCCTTAGACAACTCTGCACACCTTGCCCCATGAGCAGGCTCTCCTTCCATTAACTCTGTGGTCCCTCTTATCTCTGGCAGTGCTGCATGGGCAGGTCTACCGGTTTTGCACCCCGGAGGGGACGTGGCTGCTGAAGGAGAATTCAACCTTGCCCTGGAGAAACCTGTCTGAGTGTGAGGCCTCTGACCAGGTAAGAGTTTCCATCTCCTGCTGCTGTTGTTGTTTAGGACTGTTGTTTAGGACAAAACAGAGGAGAGGGCAAATATAGGCATTGATGCCCATGTGTTTTTGTCCTGTCAAAATAATCTTCACTGACTCATCCTGGGTGCTCATTTCAGTGAGCCTAAGTGCAAGGGACATCAGACCTCTCCCTTTCAACAAAGAGAACGTGAGAGTTAGACAAGAGTGGGTTTAAATGTACGTGAGAGAGCCAAGAGAAGTGAACCAGGTAGTCCCAGCTGCTGTGCAGTGCAGGGGGCTCAGCTGCAGCCCGTTCCAACCACAGGAGTGACCTCTTGTTATTCCTATGCTTTTTCTTCCATTGGCACATTGTTACAATAAATTGGCCATTTGTTCGTTCTGTCTTGTTAGCAGCTATTAAGGTGATTAAGACGAACTGAAGGATCTTTGCCTCTCACCTTTGGGCAGGGGGCAGTCCCTGCTTTTTGTTTATTTGAGGGGGTTTTGTCTTTACCTTAATTTGCCACAAGCGATGGAATTAGGCCTTGTCAGTGTTGTTTTCCTTCCCTACTGCTTTATACTCTGCAGGCAGCTGAGGTACCTGGCACCAAAAGAAGAAGAGCATAGGACTTTTCAGGGGATTTTTGTCAGCCATTGGCGTCAGCTAGTGCACTGCGTGAGTTCCCGTGACACGGGATACCATTACTGCTGTGAGCCTCTAAGGGCAATGCTTTTCTTCACATAAATTGAGTGCACTCACTCTGTCCCAGAGTACTGGGAACTAGTACTTACCTAGTCAAAACAGTTCAAGTATATGCAGTTCCCCACTGCTATGGGTTCTGCGTCCTCTGGAGTTTCCATTGCTCAGTGCCAAGTTCTTCAGAAGGAATAAATGGCTGCAAGACTGCAGACTAGAAGGAGATGAGAAGACAGATAATTTTTAATTCTCCAGATATGTTAAATTTAACTTTTTCCTTTACTTTGCAGCCTTACTCCTTGTCCCTTCCGTGCTCTGCGGTATCCCAGCAGAGTGTGTTATCTTAACACAAAGTGTAAGCCTTGTCGTTTGACTTTTCCTGGCTTGCCATTATGGTTTCTTCCAGAGCTGTGTTGGGACATGCTGAGGAGAGAGATACCTAATGGTAGAACTTGATAATTTGGCACCTGCCTCCATGTTTCCATGAACTGATCTGGGTTCTGAAACCCTGTGTACGTGGTGTCACTCCTTGAAATTTGAACAGCCAATGTATATAGAGCCCCCTAAGAACCTACTTTGTTTTATGCATCTTGTACATGAGAACAAGAGGTTGTTTTGATAAGTTAGCAGTGTATTATGTTGCAACTACTGCAAAAACAAAATCCAAACGATTTGTGAGTGAATGCATATAAAACAACATTGTTTACGTGTGATGTGATTTTGATCTGTGTAGATGTTTTAAATTGTCACGTCTCAGCAATTTGAGCTTTGATACCGAAGACATTTTTCTTTTCATAAGGCAGCTCTCATATCATTCCCTTTAAAACATTACCCTAGCAAATCGCTGAGGAACAGCCTGTATGTTCACCTTAAATCCTCCTGGCTGTGCAAAGCTGTACTTATTTCTGAAGATATTCCTTTGTACAGCATAGATCTTGGGAGTCAGTTGCAGGATTAGCAGCTTGAAGAAGGGAAGTAAAATGCCTGAGTCTACTTGGACAAAGATAGGTGTTTAGAAATGACCCAGAACAGAGAATATGAATGTGCCACAAAGGCTGAGCAATAAGCCTGTGTGATAATGCAGATCTTCCTGTAGCTTTTCAAGTACTTCTCCCTGAAGATTTTGGCCAGCACTTTCAAGCAAGGGTCCTGGTGGCCAAGTCTTCAACAGTAAATATGAATAGAGTCACAACCCAGGACTATCAGGGGATTGCGAGCATTCCTACTGCTCTGGCTCACATCGAGTCACTACCTCCCACGTGGTGCTGTAACACCTAAGTCATGAGATAGTGCTGGGCTATGGTTCGTTACCAGAAGATTGCATAGTTGAGGCAGAAGAGAGGCTATTTGAGGGCAGAAAAAAGTTTAGTTATATGAATGAAGGCATGCATTGTCTCGGAGTCAACAAATGAAACCTGGCTTATTTTATTTTGAAGTATAGATGTAGTGAAAGTCCTTCCCCCTCATTACAGCAATAAGGAGACAGACTTCAAGTGTTCAAGTCTGAGAACATCACCTTTGCCATTTTTACTGCAGGGCTGAGTTGTGTCTGTGCTTCCTGACATTTGTTTAAGACTTGCTTGTGTGTTAATTCAGGCCTTTCCAACTTGATTATGAAATAATGTCGCACTATCTATTTTCTAGCCTAGTTGCAAAGCCCAACTGTTTGAGTGAGCAGCTGGGGAATTAAGATTAAATTTTTATTTCTTTGAAATGTACGAAAAGTGGAAGACTGATTTGATATGTGTGTTTAAACTTGAAAGCAAGAGAATGATTTCTGGTTATCATTAAGAAAAGTTAGAATGCAGCTGGCAGAAAAGAACAGAAGCCCATGAACTCTGTCTTTTCTCCGCTTACCTTTTTATTTTATTTTTTTTTAATTTTTTTTCCTTTATGTGCTCTCAGGATGCACCAGAAGAACAGCTCCTGAATTTGTCCATCATATATACCATTGGATATGCTCTTTCCTTCTCTGCCCTTGTAATAGCAACTGCCATTCTGCTTGGATTCAGGTAACTGGTAAAGCTCTGAAGAGAGTGGAGAGACAGTGTTATGTTTTTCTCTATGACAGTATCAGACTTTGACAGAAGGATTTGATTTTTTTCCTTTCTTCCATTACCTCATTATTCCTCTATCTTATGTCACTTCCATGTTTCTTCCTACAATCATTCCTTCTCCAAATACAAATAAAACTTCTGTATTTTTGCAGTGTTACCAGTATGAATGTGTGGAACAGATGCTTTTTATCAGTTTAAATACTTTGTTGTGATATTTTTTTATTCCAATGAAGTTTCCACTGGAAGAGATGGAAAAAGAGAGAGATTCCAGCATTCCCTCACATTGTCCCCTTGCAGATGGGGCACCAGTCTGAGGTGTGAGAGGACATTTAGGACTGACGTTTTCATCTTGCCTTGCTTGGAATTGCACAGAGCATAAAGCCCAGTCAAGTCTATTTCCCAGATCTCATATGCAGGATGTATGTCAGTGCAGAATTGGATTTTTGACACAATTTCTCTTTTTGGAGAACTTTCAGAAATACTTGTTTCTTTTGCAGTATTAAAAATAATTTTTAATTTTGAAACTTGGAAAGTTTCTGTGAAGTAAATTGCTGTCACCTGGTCAGATTGGCATTCTGGATTCATCCAGGTATGCACCCACAAATTGTATGGAGTGTCACAAAATGAAGAGACTATTGGTTGCACATGCCAATGCTACACTGTGTAGGTTTGGTTAAGAAAAGAAGTTAAAAAACCCAACCAAACCCACTTTGGACTCCAACAGAGATTCCTCTTTTTTCCTCTGTAAATGCAAGAGGTATCTTGATTCCAGCCAGACTTCCCTACTGTTTGGGGAGGCTGATATTTAGAAAATGCAAAGATGTGATACTGCTCTCTTGTGGGAAGGAAGTCCCTCTGCCATGAAGTCCTGCTCCGTGCTGCTGTACGTAGCCAGGTCCCATTATCCCTCTCACACGCTGATGAGGCTGCCTCCTAAAAAAGTGTAGTGTTCCATCTCCCAGTACTCTTATTTGAAATCAGCTCAGGGACTTCCAGTGCCCTGATCGTTAAACTTTCTTCCTTGACTAAAGAATCATCATTAGCACTTAATGATCATTTGCTCTGGTGCCAGCACTCTGGAAGCAAGGCACTCCCTCCTACCCTTACATATTTAAAAAATCAGTCATGCCTTTTAGCTTCTAATTTCCAAAACTAAAATGACGCAAGCCACCTAATATTGTACCATACCTTTTACCATTGTGAAATATTATCCCTCCTCCTTCCAGTGGATCAGCATAGGCTAGCGATCTCAAAGATTTAAAATGACTACAGAAAGGCAAAGACTTGTTCAACCTCTGTGAATGCCACGCGATACTTATTATGTGTACATGTTGTACCTGTGCAACTTTGAAACTCATCTGACAAAACACCACATAGTCTTGAAGTCTCCAAATGTCTCCCAGGATAAGTGTTTTCTCTTTGTTTCACCCATCAATAACACTTTTTGAGTAACCTTAGCAGGCTAAATGTAAAGGTCACAGAGTGCAATCATATAGTTTTCGAAGGAAGGAAGGATGTCCATGTTTTTGGCAGGGAACAAAGCTTGTCACTGATGAGTGGCAGGAGAGAGGGAATTTCAATGCCCTGACTTTTGAGGAGAGGAGCTTTAGCATTTGTTCCTTTAACTATAAAGCTGGGACTGACTTGTGACACACACGAGTGTGTGCTTCTGATTTTGAAAATGAGGTTTCAGAGATGTTAAAGAAGCTGCAAGCCTTGCTAAAACTATGCTGTCAAACCATTTTGTGCTTTCCTGTCTATCTGGAGAAAACTTGGTCCTAGATCTCATTAAATACATGAGACCAACCCTTACAGGTATTGCAGTTGCTGGATTCTGACTGGGACCTCTCCCCATGGCCTCTTCTCAGTAGCTGTGCAACCTCAACAAATGGGGATCAAAATTTAATTCAATGGTACCAAAATGCTGATGCTTTCCACTTTTGTAACAGGAAGGCCTTTTTAAGTCCTTAGACCACAGAATAACCTTTATATTTGGTTTTAATAAACATATAACAGAAAAAAAATATATCTTTAGTGTCCAATTTTGCCTCCTCTGAAAGAAATAGAAGAAAAGTCTGTGATTTCGGTGACGAAAGCTGAATTAGGCCCATAACTTCATGACTGAAACAATTTGAATAGCTTGCATTGCCTGTAGCAGAAATACTCAGTGACTACTTGCAGTGTATTTTCTTCAATTGGCTAATTTACATAATATTTTAAATCAGATTTAAATGTGTCGCAGTTCTGAAGGGTAGCAACAAATAAATTTTGGGTTAAAGGGAAATAAATATTAATCATGGATAAGCTTTGAAATAAGCTGTGACTTAAAAGTGATGCAAAAAATTCTATTTGACCTGTGGAAAACAAAGTTCTCTTTCTTCTCCCGTGCGAAACCAGTAAATTTCAGACCAAATCTATTTTTCTATTTTAAGGCCTAAGTTCACTGAAACTTTTGCTGGAACAAATGCTGTTTATCATATGTTACCTGTATCTTTCAGCATCAAAAAAAGAATCATACTTAGTGCAGCTTCCTTTGAAGCAAAGTGTGTACCCTGCAGTGCTGGAAGAAAAATGTTTGTGGAGAAGGCTGGTAAAACATTGGCAGCACTCTGCAGTTGGATGCCATTTACATGACTTAACATGCTCTTTTTTGACAAGAAGCAATTTTACTGTCTTTGCAGCTGGCTGCTGAAATTCAAGAGGATGTTTTTCTTTTGTGTTTTTTTTTTATTTTCAATTCTGAATGCAGAGGTGAAAATTCTGTTCATTTTAGTTCTACAGGAAGTATTTACAATTACCCCAGGAGGCAATTTGAATACAGATTTTTCTCTTGTTGTCAAAGTGGTAATTTACAGCTGGATGTTTTTTCACTGTGGATTTGACCACAGCCAGAATCTGTACTGCACACCGGTTCCAGAGCCTTGCAAAGGTAAAGCTGTGCAGTGACATTGGGGTCAATTCAAAGAGATTAGATTCAGCATTATGTGAAACTTTACTTTTTTAGTCTTTTCAGATATGTGTTCTGAAAATGGCTTTATTTTTACCCTTCTTAAACTTCAAAAATATTTTTTTCCTTCCGCACTGATCTCCTTCCTTCCACCAAACATTCATACATAGGGCTAAAATTCTGAATGTCTTTTCCTTGATAGTGATTTTTTCCTAAAGATAGTTTGAAATCCCTACAGCCATCCTCAAATTACGGGATTTCCTCTAGTCCCTCCTGATTTCCAACAGGGCTCATTGTTCCCTCCTTCAGCGCTACCTGTGATGCAGCTTTTACATAGGTGGTGGATTGTGACTGGTTCTTCGTTTTTACAGACATCTGCATTGCACAAGGAATTATATTCATCTGAACCTCTTCACCTCTTTTATCCTCCGGGCTATATCTGTCTTCATTAAAGACTCGGTGGTGAAGTGGATGTACAGCACAGCCACGCAAGAGCACCAGTGGGAAGGATTTATCTCCTTCCAGGTAGGGTCAGACACTGTGGTGGTTCTCAGGATATCAGAATTGTCACTGTGGTGTGTCTGCATGGCAGCGGGTTTTATTTTGTATAATGAGGGTTGTAGGAAATGCTGTTCCTCAGTCCACGCATGGAGTTTCTCTGAAACTTGTAGTGCGATGTACGCTGTTGTAGCTGTGCCACCCCAGGCTTGGTACAGGCAAGTAGTTGCTGTCATGGCATGTTTCTCTGCCCCTACTAGGCAACAGAAACATGAACAGGTGGTTATATATATATATATACAAATGACTATCTTCTTCCCATGCTGCAGGTTCACTTCTTCTAGCAGTGACAAGAGGGCAATTTCCCTAAGCCAGCACCTTTTATGATAGAACTGTCCATCTTGTATAATGACCAAATTAGCTGGCCATTCTTGGAGATCTTTATAATCTGTTAATGATGGGGGAAAAAGGGAAGCATCTGATTAAAATGCAAATTTGAACATTTATAAAAGCTTTGGAGGAACAGGCTAATTAAATGCTTGTAATCAAAGGGAGATGATATACAACTCTTCTGTGAATATGTTGAAAACATACCTTTTCCCCTTCAGATTGGGAACACAAAATGTTCTTGAATCTTCAAATAAAGGGATTTTCATTATCTGTATAGCTCTTGTGATTCTAGAACATAAGTATGGCGTTTGCTGCTGCAGTACAGGGTTGGGGTCATAAAGTGTATGTCTTCTAATGCATGCTTAGTGCCCATCCTTTGCTGACATTGCCTAAAGCATAAGCGCTAATACCATATAGTGAATCTCATATGATGGTTGAGTTCTTCTCATCCATAATGTATCAATTGGTAGAAAATAATATTGTAATGCATATCTTAAACGGTTTGGAAATGTCCGCATTGGATTGTCAGTCATCTCTTCCTTTCAAAAAAACCCTAGGCTTTATGCTTTCACACGTGGTTTATCCCACAGTGATTTCATCAGATCTGATGGATATATTAATTAGGTAATCAGGTTTCCTGCTTATCTAAAGCCCTGCTGACCACCTCCTTGTAACTTAAAAGCCAAGAGAGATTTTCCACTTAAATGTGATGCACTGGGAAATATTGCTGTTGTATCAAAAATCTTTTGCTTTGGAAAATAGTCAACATTTGTTCTTTAATAGAGAAGTTTTCAACTTCAGAATACAATATCTGGGGAAGTGAGAAGATTCACTGACTGCAGTTGATACAATACCATTCACTTGATCTTTTCATCTTTGTGTTGTGCTTTTCAAGTTACAATCCATTCCTTATTAAGGGAAAGTGCAGAATATGTAATTTTATTTTTTTTAAAGGAGGAGTGTTGTTAAAAGCATCTATCTGCTGTGTTTACCACCTGTTTCTGGCTTCTGTCCCTTCAGTACTCAAATGTGATCAATTTAGTAAGCGCTGTTTTGAGGAGGAAGAATACGAGAAAGAGCCAGTCTTTTGGGTTAGTATCCTTTTATTCTCAGCTCCTGTTGCATTCATTTGGGCTGTGCTTTCTTCCATTACAGGAATCACTCAGCTGCCGCTTGGTCTTTGTGATGATGCAGTATTGTGTGGCTGCAAACTACTACTGGTTGCTGGTGGAAGGCATGTACCTGTACACGCTGCTGGTACTTTCAGTCTTTTCTGAACAGAGAATTTTTCGACTTTATCTCTGCATTGGCTGGGGTAAGTTGATCTTTCCATATGTCTGCTTGTGGCTGCCTCCACTGGCAGATGGTACAATAGGAAAAAATATAGTGTATCTACTAGAGTGCTGCTTGGCTCAAGTCCTGCACTCTCCGTTCCCTTTTTGTTCCTCACCCTTTACCTTGTTTGAGCTGGAGGATGCTGGGCCAGCACAACTCCTGGATGCTCACAGCATAGAGGCTGTGGGTTCATAATGCAGGGGCTGTGTGGCAACCCAGAAATTCCCCAGACCAATGGCAGACACATGGTACTTTTCCTTGCAAGACATCAACTTCCCAATGCTAAAGACATGTGGGCAATTCCAGGTGAGTGTGGGCTTTCCTTTGACTGCCCTTCATCTCCTGGTGGTTTCCCATGGCATTCAAAGATGGGTTAACTACTTGTGGTGCAAAATAGTGATGATACCTTGTATGTGGTCAAGGATAACTAGAGAAATGATGGCAGAATGAGCTAGAGAAGATGTAAAGGAGTCGATGAATGGGCTGCTAGCAGGGAGTTGTCAGGCTGGTTACGTGGGCAGAGCAGGCCAGGTTATTATTTTTGGGCAAAAGAGTTGTCAGGGTGCGTGTGCCATGGGCATGTGTGTGCTTGAGATTGAGGACTGTGATGCCTTGAAATCAGTTGGTTGAGCCTGAGTTGCCTTTGGAAGAAATGCTAGAGCTTTGATTCTTTCACTGTCAAGTTAGCCTGAAAATATAGTGCTATTATGGATTAATCCTATTTTTGGAATGATCTTCTGTGTACTTTGATTGTGTTCTCTCCCTTCCTTTTCTCCTCCCTCCTCTTTTGGTGGAAATTGGGCGACTTTTGGAAAGCTGAAATTAAATCCAAGTAAATACTGCAAGTACTTTCACAGATACTAGTTTGAACACTTAAATTGCTTCAGCTGTCCTTCTCTATGGATTTGCCAACTCTAAATATTCTAGTAAATTAGTTCACTAGTAAAATGGATATAAATGGTTTACTGTGAATTAGCCAATTCTACTGAAAAGTGATATATGAGGAGCAAAGGCTTTCCAGCAGACTGATGGGGATAACTAAATGCAAGTAATAGCAATTTCCTGCTAGAGAGTTTTAGTTAAAAAGTTCTATACCTTCCGTTATTGTTTTATATAGGACATGCAGCAAAGGCAACAGTATCTTGTATAACATTTGGACTATCTATGTTTTAATCATATTTTATGAATAGCTATACCCTCAATTTCAAATAATTTAAAAAAAAGAACATGGGGGAGCTATCCTGAAGCACTAAGGGAGGTAATGAGAGGAAATAGAAAAGAAATTAAAGCGAAATTTTATCTAGCCATAATCCTGAGGGTATTGTGTTGTTTTATAAGTAAGAGGTATGACAGTTTTGATCTGAATCACTTCTAGTTACAGTTTGTCTCTTGCAAAACCAAAAGGCAGAAACAGAAGATGCTATTTTTTTTTTTGTTCTTCCTTTACAATGGAAGTTTTGCTACTGTATGTTGAATTTCTGGATGAATTTGTGGAAAAGAGTGGCCGTGCCAGAACTTGGCACTGGATATACGGGCTTCATCCAAGCTCCCTAGTAAAGCTCTGCCTGTGCCATTCGTTCCTCATCTGTACAGTTTCTTGCTCTTCCAGCCATAGCTACATGTGCAAGCCTTCCCAGTGATTCTCCATCTTCAAATGCAGAAGCATCTGCTATTTCAGTGCTCCCAGATTAGTTACACCAGATGACAGTTTTGTCTCTAACAAGCAGAAAGAAATGAAATTTTTTTTCCACTCTTTCTTCCTTCTTCACTGGTGATTTAATTTTCTGGGTGCTCAGGTCATCAAGTGTGTTTCTGCTGTATGCAGTGCTCAGAAGATTTTGGGGTTTTTTTGAGCAGCATGATAGCCTCAATGGTAGCATAATGCTGGGGCTTCAGAGAAACAGCAGGTTCCTGTTTGAGCTGAGAGAGACTCCTGCTCTTTGAAATAGTTTGTCTACTGTAAAAATAAAGCTGGATCAAAAAGAAGTATCTATTGGATTGTCATACCTAATTTGATGCCCTGACACTTTGTTCTGTTAATGAATTATCCTCTTACAGGGTATTTTTTTAACTTGCGCATTACTCATCATTTGATTAATATTTCTGTTTTATAATTTTTTGTATGCATTGTTCACAAACTTAGTGGAAGTTAGTAATTTCACATTGTTATTTCTTCTAATTATAACTGAACTCTGTGATCACTCACAGACCACATGGTATTGCTTTTGCTGTTTGAATAGTGTCTGCAATCTCCCATGTGATCACTTGTTTGCGCTTGTAATTCTCTCAAAGATATGTATGAATAAAACTGTGTATTCTCCTCTTGGTTTTTGTCCACATGATTGTTTGCACTTACTCTTGGTCATGATGTTTGCCCTGTTGTACTTCTTGTGAGGAACAACAGGTCTCAGAACAAACAAGAAACTGGAGCAAATTATTTCCTAGGGTAATCCCAAGCAAAACTGTAATGTAAGGGCCAGCTTTCAAATAGGTAGAAATGTCCCAATACCTATTTATCTCCAAGCCTTTAATCTGCTATATTAAATAGTGCTATATTTTGTTATAACAGGGGGAAAAGTTCATGTAATTGTGTAAACAGAAAAAATACTTCTCCCACTTTGTCTAACATGGTAATTTCATCTCATTTCGAAACATGGAAAGGGTAAACATGCTTTTCAAATAGAAACATTTAAAATATACAATCCTTAGCCTGTGTTTTCCTAGAAATGGTTAGCAGACAGTGAGGAGTGTAAAGAAAAATATTTCTGAAATATGTTTTTGCTATATGATAATTTTAGGTCAGTTATTAATGTTATTAGATGATAGGCAATTTGGTATCAGTTCAAATGAGTAATTATTCTTTGCTGTTGAAGTGTTTTATAAGGGGAAAAACCTGTTTATCTCGTGTTATTGTACCTTCCACAAACTAGAACAGTTACAAAATCTTGATAGGCCTAAGGAAACTAATGTAGTTTTACAAACTGAAAGTCATTTATATTGACATCATGTATATTGATAGTATTCTATAAAACTTTCGGAATACTTGTGAGGTAACTCTGTTCTCCTTGCTGAGATTTCACACCATATTAGGCTTTGAGATGGCAATGTTAAATTTTTCCTATTTCATTTAATGTGGAAAATGTCTTGCTTATGTCTTCTTTTTCTTTGTAAAAGCAGACTTTCATGCACTTGTGTCAACCCCGAGTTACATGTATCTTACTGCAAAAACAATGGTTTATGCCATTTTTAAAGCTGATGGGGGGAAAAAAAAGGCAGAAACACTAACAGCATCAACAAAGACAATTCTTAATAGGCCAATGGCAGGTAGATGGGCAGGTAGATGAGTTGTTTTCTTCAGTCTGGAAGTCAGCACAGCAGCTAAACAGGAGGCTCATTCAGGCAGTCATTTTCACATCTGCAGAAGAAGGGGGGAGGAAAACAATGTAACTATGGAGATCAAGACGATTACTTTTTTTGTTTTGTTTGTTTCTTGGGATGTGCAATCTGCTTTTAATTGGAGTGTCCAGGACACCAACTCAATGTTCGTGTCTGAGCCCATGTGAAGCATCGTTGAACTTGACATTCACTTCAAGCAGCTGTGTCGGGACTGTACAAAGTAGTCTCTGGAGAAGACTAGCTTATGCTGTAACGCTGTTGCGTGCATCTTTCAGCAGCTTTTAGTGAAAAAAACACCTGTTCCCACTGAGAATTAGGGAGGAGGAAGGAATGGGGAAACAACAGCAACATCTCACAGTGACTATGTGTGACATCTAGGCGGGAAGAATAACAGGAGACAATTTTCAGCACTAAAGTCTAAAAAGAAAATGTTAATAAAAAGGTAAATATTCTCTGAGCTTCTATGGCCATTTTACACCCAGCTGCACTTGCAGCAGGGAAACTGCCTTAAAAAATAAATAAACCCCTTCCTTCCAAGTCTTAGCAACCCAAACTTGCTCTAAGGAAGAATACTTTGAGGGAATGAAACTATTAAAGGCAGGAAGCCTGGCTAGGGTGTCAAAATCTCCATCCTTTGCCAGGAAGATCTGGCTGGAAGAGAGCCAGCGAGAAACCTTCCTTGTGAAGCCCAGTAGTGAACTCAGTGCAGCGAATGCATCCTGTTGCCACACTAGCACTTCTTGCCTGTTTTCAAATGAAAACTGTGTTTCAGAAAAGGATGTGAAAATAGGTTCTGTGTCCAGACTGATCTTGGTAGGAAATGCATCTGTTGGGAGTTTCTCTTAATTCTCTTCACTCTGTCTTCTGGATTAAACTCTCTAATGCTTTTCAGTTCTTACAAAGAAAAATGTTTCATCTTCTCACAACTTCAGTGCTCTTACTCTTTCTACATCTAGTCATATTTATTCATCACTTCTTTCAGTTCCTCATCACTTCTTGCATTCATTCGGCAAGTAGTTGATCAAGTCAGACCATCTGGATAGTTTCTGAAAGAAAGAGAAGGATTGGAATTCTTCTGACAGCAGTAGTGTCCTGGTTTGTGTGCCTTTGTGTGCCTTGTGAACTTCTCACTACATGGAAACAATTGATGTCAAGATACATCTGAAATATGAGCTTATACACAAACTTATCAGTCCTAAAATGCTGTATTCAGAATATGTCCTTATTTTAATGGTCTTGGCAAAATTGCAGCGCTTTTGTTCCTGCAGAGACAAATTTACTACAGGAAGAATCTCTAATCAGCACATGAGGATGAAGAGAGCCTGTCTTGCTCCTCATACATCTTTCTTCCCTGAAATTACCTTTACATAAAATGTGGTACAGTGCAAAGCTAGAAATATTGTGTGTCTGTAACAATGAAAACTTACTTGCACATTGAGGTAAGGGAAAGAAGATGGCATGGAATAGCACCACCTGGTGAAACCTTTAATGGTAACTGCTACTTAATGGCCTTAAAACAAGCCTGAGTTTTCCTGTTCAGTTACCAAAATATCTTGGACCCATTAAATGAAGAGACTGATTTCTACATGCTGTTATCAGGACACAGTAACTTCCATTAGCAGCTTCACAAATTGCCCTCTGCTCTGCTCATTACGAGCATTCTGAAAATGTCAACAAAACAGTGGTTCCTGTGCAGAATTTCTCACAGCTTTCTTCTCTTAGCTACCTTATCCTGTTATGATTCTGGATAATGTCTAGTTTTCCAACTTTTTTTTCTTTACTATGCAGACACTTGGCCAGGTGTGGAATATGTAAGCTAGAATGAAATTAAGTCGGTCTTGCTGCTTATTTATGCAGCAGGGTGTTAAGACATTGATTTGGCAGTTCTATTACTTTCTCATCATCTATAATATATATTATTATCACAGCCTATAATTCAGATGCCCTGTCCTCTGTCATTTGAAGTTGAACTGTATTAGCTGAGCTGTCGGCATACTTGTTTCCTAGCACACTTGATAAATTTCATAATCACTGTGTAGTGTTCAAAATTTTTGGATATCAGCCTGCAAGAATTAACATGGCAGAAGCTATTATGAACAGGCTATTGCAGTTTCTGGCATCTTCATCAGTGATGCAGTACAGACAAAAGTAGACGCTACCATTTCCAGAATTCAGAGACCTTTCTGTGATCAATTAAACTGGGAAAAGATTAACCTTGGAGTTTTCTGTATGACAAAAAAACAAACCCAGAAAGAATTCAGCCAATATATTAAATAAGTGCATCTTATAAATGGGTGCGGTTTTTTCTCTGATATTCTTTGAATAGCAGCAGCAAGAGAAAGAGGTGTAGGACTGAAACTCAAGTGCACCAGAAAAGCTACATGGTGGGAGCCTAGGACTGGAATACAATGCTGATTCTGTTAGTGAATGATAGTAATCTGTACAGTTTATTCAAGGAGCTGTATACAGTTTGCTTCCATTGCCTGCTCAAGTCAGCCAAATTTCTCTTGACTGGGTGAAGTAACCAGAATAATATTTGCATTTGTACCAGTTAATCCAGGTTAATTAGGTATCAAGATTGTAAATTAATCTATGGAGAGCATCAGTGATCCTTGAAAACTACAGTAACTGCATAAATGCTACAGACTTGCTCTTTTGCAGCAGTGAGTGACTTCTACAGACTTGAGGTGTACTAGGGAATGTTCTTGGGGCAGTCTTCTCTTTAGATCTTCACTAGGGCTTTGGAAAACTGGATACGTTCCCACCTGCTGAGAGCATGTCGTGGACAGTTTTCAGAGCCACCCGTTTCTTAGGACAAGATTTTGTGGATTTGGTAGGTTTCAGATGGTATGCATGTAGAATTTGCACTGATGTTTAAAGCTTACATGTCTTGGTATCTCAGATTCAAGTGTGTATTTCTAGCATGGAAAGTAATGTGACTGATGATGTTGCAAAACCAAGGAACCATGAGCCTGCATCTCAAGTGAGAGTGGACAGAACAAGTAACCTTGTACATGCAGTCAATTAGTTTGTGTCTTGTTTGCATAGCAGGATGCCGATGCAGTTCAATAATACCAGCTTCTCTCTAGCTAGGCTCTTTTGAAATACAATATTAATAACAGATTCTCAATTCAAATGTCAAGTAATGTGATTAAGTATGGAGAGATTTCTAATGTATCCAGAAGATGGGGGTATCCACAAATCATTATCACTTGATATATAAGTTCCCTCCACTGACATACAGCCTGTGTGCTCTCAGAGTTCGTGTTTTATCCTGTAAGTTTCATATTACATTGTCTTAATTCTCAGCAAAGCCAAGAAGGGAATGATGCAAGTGATAATTAGTTTCTGTGAATCAAAGGATCATTTGCGTTTCAAAGTGATTTGCAATGAGCCTCTTCTTAATCTCTTTTGCCACTATCAAAGCAGCACAGAGTTCTCAGTAACTTTGCTCCCAAAATATTGTGTACTCTCAGTATCGGGTACATCCATGGAACACATTCAACCACTTCGCCAAATAATCTCAACTCAATTTGTTATCTTTGGTATTATTCTAATTATTGGTATTTTTTCCTTGCTACTCTTTTTATTCTCTATTTTATATAAATGTTATATAATTAATGTATATATTAAGGAGAATAATTGGTCTTGCATGTGCAATTTAGCTCTTCTGATAGTAGAGAAAGAATATGATACAACAAGAGAGAAGGTTTTTACTGATAATACCCACTATAGGTACTGCTTGTAGATTTTTCAGACTGCTAGAGGTCACCAATTTCCCTGTGGCTTCTGCTGTCAGGAACTGTGTATTTGGTCTATGTAGTGCTTACTGCTGCACACTGATATTCTTATGGTCCCTTATCATAGTGGTTCTTAAGAATGCAGTAACAAAGCACATTAAATGCTGCCTTTCCTATACAATGTACATACAGCATCGGACACTGTCCAAAGATGTATACAGAGGAATTAGACCATCTTGGTCCATCCTTAGGCAGAGATTCCTCATCTTGCTCATTGAGTCTCAGCCTGCTCTCCTTCTTTTGTGGGCTTTTTTTTGTCATTCCCTGTACTGAGTATGGGTTGGTAGATGCATTTTAAAGTTCCTTTTCAAGACCTAGGTATTTCATAAATGAAAGAAATGAATTTGAGAGCCTTTGGCATTGTAAAGAAAATAGTAACTGCCACCTTATTTAGCTTTTCTCTCTTCCCTGAACACCCCAGAAAAGCTCACTAACCATAGCGTGTACACTGTCAGGTAAGCGTAGGACCTAGCCTTTTCTCAAGACCAGGTGCGTCTGCTGTCTTTGCTTCAGCCACTCAAGTCTATGCCAGTACTGCAGCCCAAGCTTAGGACTTTTCTGCATGGGAAGCCTGAGCACACTTCCTATGTGTTGTGTGCCCACGCTTCCCTTTGCCATCGGGCATATGTGAGTCTGAGTGTGCTCCAGCTCTGATGCCAGTAGACAGCCTAAGCTTGGTGCTGCCCGAGTACAGGGTAACTGACCCACAGGCAGAAATGTGGATGCAAAGGCTTGGGTCAGAAGGCACTGCACTCCTCTCTAGTGTGAACATAGAGGCCGGCAGAGCTTCCAGAGGCTTTGTTCCCTTGACCCCTCTGTGAAACTTCCCCCAGAAAAGCTGGTATATGCCCAGTGTGGGGGTGATCATCTGTTGTTTATTTTTCATGCCTGTTAGGAGCTTAGATGGGGGCCCAGGCAAAACAAGTTACGTGTATTAGTTACTTGCAGGTTAGATTCCTCTTCCCACCATTTACAGCCATCTGCACTGGGTAGGAGCTGCAACCCTGCCACCAGTTAAGTATGTTGCTCATCATTATGTGGGGGGTTTGTCCTTCTCTCTGCTTTTCCCTGTCTCTTAATGTCAGTGTCAACCTTGTTTCCTCTCTTCCCAGGTGTGCCAATGCTGTTTGTTATCCTCTGGGGAACTGTCAAGTACCTTTATGAAGATGAGGGGTTGGTTTAGTTCTCATTTTTCTAGCTTTCTCGTTTGTGCTGTATGTGTGCACCAGCAGGTTGTTGTTTGCTTTCTGTTCGGTGTGGTTTGCTTTGGCAATGTGCTGAAACCTCATATAATTGCTTCTGTTTTGTCTGAAGGTCTTGCATAACATTTCAGAAAGGAGCGTAGGTTTCTTTCTGATCAGAATTTTCTGCATGTCTGAATGAATCTATCCTTTTGCAGGTCAGGGAAAGGTATGTTTTGTTTTTCTGTAGTTACAGTATCAACAGTAGAAGTCATCGTACCCAACCGAGACCACTTCTGATACTGTGCCTTTGGCAGTAGCCTTTACAGTTATGCTTCAGAGGAAGGCAAAAACCTCCCACAGGATTCTGCCTGCGATTTGTAGTGGTTAGCTTATGCCTAACAGCAGAAATGTGATAGTCTGTTCTTGTTTAAGTTTCCATTATTTAGATCTTCTTAAAATAAAGGCACATTCTCTGTCTGCTTCCGTTAGTCTTGCTGAAGACAACTACGTGCAAGACTGCTGCAAAAGGCAAACTACATTTCATCCATTTTTACCGTAGTGGCTGTTCTGAAAAAGCTTTATGTACCAAATAACATTATAGTTTGCTTTTCTTGTTTTAGTTTGGTTTTTTAAAGAACAAAAGAGAGGAAAGTGGCTTCCTCTTAGTTGCAGTGACTGCCTGGAAGTATTTGGGTAGCTTTCTTTGTGGTGAGATAAATCACTTTATGCTATTTCCTTTTTATTTTAAATGTACTGTTTATTGAGTCTTGCTCTTACTTAGGTTCCAAATAACCCAGCCAGTACTTTTGTAGAGGGACCTTTTTTTTCCTTTTTCTTTTTCTTTTTTTTTTTACTCCAAACACAATCCTTCCTGGGGAGATGCTGCAAAGTGAAAATACAGTGTAGTCAGAGTCACCTCCAGACTTTTTTCTGGTGTTCATGACTATTAAGAACTGGCTTTTTTAAAATGTCTTTAATAGTACCAAACCAGTTCAGTCAAAGCTGCCTTTAATGGCTTAAAGCAATATTAGGATGTGCTGACTTTCCTTTTCAAGGTTGACTTGATAATATTCTGTAGCAAGATTGTGGCCGCACTGATGTATTGCAAGTTTTGTTGAAATTATCAGAACAGGTACAGTGAACATGCAGGCTCTGAACAGGCGATGATTCTGTGATGTTCCTTGGGCCTATCTTCCCGTTGATGTAGAAAATGTATTCAAAATGCTCATGCTGAGCCTCCTACATTATGCAGTGCTCAGAGCTGATTTATGTTTTCTATTAAGGAAAACTGTCACTCACTGCCTTCAGCAAACCTTAAAAGGGACAATTTTGCACTTTATTGAATTTTCTAAATCTTGTATAAATATTTGTAAAATACAGCCATAAATAACCATGTGCAGCAGCTTCTCTGAAAGGCAAGATTTCTGTGCCCTGGGCGAGCATTTGCCGGTGCAGCCAGGGATATCTTTCATGCCTTTTGCCATAGAACTGACACCCTGGATGTGCAGCGGGCTGTAAATTTCATTTGTGACTTAACTACTTCCCTGGCTATGAGCAATAACTGGAACTAAACATGGTCAGGGCTGGGAATTTGATGCAGTTCCGTGAACGTGGCCATTTGAATGAAAGACTGAAGCCTGCAAGACTAACTTGCAGACTGACTTCTTCTTTCCTTACATGTGCACGTTGTCAACTCCTTTAGAAAGCCGTTGCTGTTTTAAAAAGTGAGCTATTGAAAACAACTTTGTCTAGATTACAAATAAAATTGTAAGGCAAACTGAGCTTCTTAGTTATTAGTCTATGCCTGAAGAGCTGATATTTACCTATCTTTGCTTCTATCTCCAATTAATTATGGAAGCAAGACAGCTAGCCTACAATCTTTTTAAAAAATGGAGCCATTCAGCTGTACCTCTTAAGGTAAAAATTCAGTGTTTTCATTTTTAGAAAAAAAATTCCAGATTGGTCAGCTAAGGCAGAAACTTCCCAGTAGAATTTGTTTCACTGGACCAGTTCTCCATTCGCAGCTCTGAGGCTATTAGTTGCCAAGCATCTTCTGAGTGATGCTGAGCAAACTGTAGGGATGGATCCAAAACACAAGAGATGTTGGTGTATTTATCAGTGTGGCAATCCCAGAAAGCACAAATGGACAAGAAATCATGTACAGATCTATCAATTTTATTTTCTGGACACTTTAGTAACTGTGACACTTTAATTGGGCTGTAATAGTGTTTTTATTGCATGTGTTTGTATAAATTTAAAAGTAGCTAAAACTGCTTTGTGCCACAGGAAGCAAATTAATACACACAGATGTAGCAGAGTTAATGTAAAGAATAATTTTTCAGCCTCCGTCATTACAAGGAAATTTTATAATTGCCTCTGCTTCTACTGCAGCTAATCATAAAATTAGAGCTCTACTTCCAGTCATGTCTGTTATCCCATCAGTCTTGAGGGGTTCAAGTAAAATGAATTTTAACAGCTTCATGAAGCCAGCTCCCAGTCACACGTACCAATTAGAAAGTTCTTCTGTTACTCAGAATCCAGCTCAGGTACGCTAACTGCACACAATGCATACACCTTTTTTCTCCAGCACCTAAAATACAACTGAATTGTAGGTTCTAGAGCTGCTGGTTGCAGTAATATGCTTGTTATATGCATTAAACTGTAATTGAAAGGAAAAACAAAATCCTGAGCCCTTCTCAGGCTTGCAGTACCTGCGAGGGAGCACGGAAACGCCGCAGCCAAACTGCTTCACTTTCCTCCCCAGTAAGTGAGTGCATGTGGGTGCGTTCTTGTAGCATGGATGCTACCTCATGCCACACAGTTTGTTAGTTTCTTTACAAGGCTGGGGAGGGCTTACTCTCCACCAGCATCACCCAAGCTGAAGTTTCACAGGACTGTTAAGAAAACTTAAGGAAAATTTGGCATATGTATATTTTGGCAGATGAGATTTGGAGATGAAGAGAAACTTGTATTGTGAAGGAACCTGTGTTTTCTGTAGTGCTGTTTCCTAGTTTGTTTCACAGCCTGTGTAGCTCAGAAACCTGCTGGCTTTCCTGATGACTGCTGCTTTTGAGCAATGCTGAGCAATATGGTAGAAAGCTAACAAAGTTTTTTCATGAAAATACCAAGAACGCTGTTGCTGTCTCCGCACGTGAAGCATTAGATGAACACTGCCTCAACACTTGGGTCATTGTGCACCCACATGGTCCATCATACAGTCGGGAGTGGCTGGCTTTGGCCAGGGTCAGACCCAAAAGAACTGGATGTACAAACCCCCCTGTGAAAAGTTCACTTCAAACCAGTGATTCCAAACTGTGGCTTTCAGGCATCAGGTTTCTTGTGATTTTTCTCTAATATTGATCAAGGATGTAGCAGTTCTAAAAGCTAAAATGAGACTTGTGAGGAGAATGAAGTATTATCTTGCCTGCAGCATGTTACTTGCTTGGCAGAGGGCTCAGCTAACAAAAGTTAAGAACTATTGCTCCCATCTTTGGTTTTGCTTTCTTATAACTTTTAAGTCTTTCTTTGGGCCCAAAACCTGTACATGTACACTGGAGGAACTGTAACTTGTTTCCTTAATTGCTTTCTCCTGGTTGAAGTTAGTAGGTTCTTTTTGAAAATAAGGGCAAACAAAATAGATGTCTGATCTAAATATTGATGGGAGAAAAGTGATGGTAGGAAATGTGATAAAGAAATAACAAACAGTTAAATAATTACTTTGGAGACTGAAAGTAATAAAAAAAAAATGCAGAAATAGTAGGATAGGAACCACACAGGAAAGGTCTGACTCAAACAGATTCCCCCTCTTCTCCTCTCAGCCACATGACAAATTTGACCTTGGCTTTAATGGAATACATCTTCTCAATTAGCTTATCATCATTCATAGCAAATTGTGGAAGAGAGCTAGCCATTAGTGGGCAAGAAAGGCAGGCAAGTAGTATCCAGTTGGATTATGATAGCTGCAATTGTACAAAGCATTCAGTGTTTCTAAGAAGCAACTGCACCTGTTTCCATGTCAGCATGATGTGCTTTCCTGGTATCTAGTCTTCAATATTGTTTTCTATCTGTATTGTTGTGACAGAATGAAAAGCAGGAGATTTTCGTAGTGGGCTGAAACTTTTTCTTCTTATATTCCTCTTTTTGCCGTCTGCCTAGTTGCTGGACCAGGAACTATAACATGAATTACTGGCTGATCATCAGGCTGCCCATTCTCATCGCCATTGGGGTGAGTATGGGCCACGTACAGCGAGCTGGCAGATTTCCACGAGAAAGAGGATTTCCATAATACAGTGCAAAGAGCAGATGTGCACATGGCTGTTGTACACATCCAAAGGCGAATAACCTCTGAGAGTACTGACATTTTCATTCAGAAATGTGATTTTATGAAACGAAATTGGTTTCTGTCACTGGAATTCCCAACTAGCATTTTGTTTGTTTAATTTAGCCACATGCTGTCATGTTGTAGTGGCAGCACATGATAACAAAAGAGCACACCACAGCAATCCAGTTAACTCCTGAGTGTGCGGAAAGCTGCAGCAGGTAGTATGGGGAGGCAGAAGACAATATTTCAGATACTGGGCTACATGACAGCAACAAATTGTGTGGCATTGTGTGCCATGTTCTGCAGCCACAATACTGTGGCAGTCTCAGACCTCCAGACAAGGCAAATGGGACAGCCCACACCTTTACTGTGCCCATTCCTCAGAGATGTAGGTAAGCTCCCCTGCCTTGTTTAGTCAACTGCCTGCGTTTTCAAGTTGTCCTTTTCATAGAGGATGTGTTTAAAGCACAATTCCTTAGCAGGGGTTTGAATTCCTGGCAAATTCTGCAGCTGCAGAGTAGCAGGATGCACATACATACACAAACCAGCTTTTTTGAACACTTATGAATGTGTGTTTCTTGATGATGGTATAAATCTATCTTTCATTTCTCCAGGTAAATTTCCTGATCTTTATCAGAGTTATATGCATCATCATCTCCAAACTACAGGCTAATTTGATGTGCAAAACTGACATAAAATGCAGGTATGTCATTTGATGGTCTGACACTTTTTGTGCCTCTCAAAATGAAAGTTGACAAGGAGATACAAGAAAAAGAGCGAACTGACAAAAATAATTAAAGATCACAGGCCTTGAGTAATGCGCAGTCACACATTGGTATGACTGCTTGGACAGTCAGGCCCCAGAGAAGCCTCCTGGTGAAACCTAGGCAGGTGATACAGAGAAACAGAAGGCTTGGCCTCCCAAGTTTGTCACTTTGCAGTCTTCCATAAAACTGGAAGAATATTAACTAAGCAGGTATTTTTAAAATGCTTGCAGCATTTACACGTACTTCTCATAATTTGAAAAAATGAGTGATGGAAATAAAAGCTTTAACTTCAATGAAGATCAAGATGAGTGTCATTTTGAGTATTGCTCCTTGTTCTTCTTGCCAGTTGTTACTGGGCCAAACTTTCAATCTTGAATGCATATGATGTTTCAAGAGAGATATCAGATTTATCATAGAAGTATTTAATTTTTAATTTGCGGGCTTCAGCCTGTCTCTGTGATTCATGGTCACATCCTTCCTTTCTGCATCTTGGAGAATATTTCTGTATTGCAGTCTGAACAATAATGTAGAAATAACAAGTTAGCAATATAGTGAATTAACCAGTGTGGAGCTACAATGCTGTGGTAGCCACGCTGCTACTGATGGTTGATTTGAGTAGTTTGAAGTTGGATATTTCACTGCTGCAGTCTTTTAAGCTAGACATAGAATGTATTTTGGTGAATTCTCATCAGAGTGTAGAGTTGCCTTGTATGTTACTTACCTTCTTTACCTCATGTGAAATTTTGGAAATCCTAATGTGTGTTTAGAGCTTAAAGCAGACAAAAGGGCTCCTTTTAGTGAGCTGTAGGCTTTGCTTTCATCCCTACTGTTATTTTGAATATATGTGATCTTTGTCTTTCAGGGTAAGATTTGCAGGGGTGGAAAGGAGGGATTTTCTAATTCTGATGGTTTGAAGCCATCTAAAAGTCTGACTGTAAATTTACCCTCTCAAGGGAGAAAGACCTTGCCCTCATGACTTCTGCAAGCAGCAGGAAAGTTTGATGCAGCTGAGCCATTTCTAGAGGTGCATGTTCTTTCATTTCTTCATGTTGCCTGTTGAAGAATCTACTGTGTAAACAGAAAGACTTTATTAGGAAAGGATTTATACAGTAACAGAGCCTTCTTCATTGATAAATGAGAAATATAGTCTTGGGGGTCCTTCCGGAGGTTGTTGATTATATCCAGAATCTTTGGGGAAGTCTTTTACCCAAAAGAGTTCTGTTCATTGGCATGCCTCTGATGATACCACCAGCAATAGCCACAGGTTCCTGATTCAGATTGTTTTTCCTCCTTTTTTTCCCTGCTTAAAAACACGGGAAAAGCTTTTGAGTGGAGGGGAGACAGAACTGCTGTGTTTGAATGCATTCTTTTAAATAGAGGCCAGTCTAGGTGCCCAAGAAGGCCACTAGTTTAGATACATTTGTGTAAGGACGGAAGTGTTTTGCTCTCGGGCCAATCTTTCTTCTGCTTCTCTCCTGTTGCCCATTCAGTTGATGAAGAGAGAGCGCTCACTGTTCAGTACAGCAGCAAATACCTTTCATCTGTAGAAGGACTGGAGTCATGGAGAAACTCCTCCCCTTGCTCAGGGAAAGGATTTTCTTTAGGGAGGTCTCCATTACCCAGGAAGCCTTATCATAGGACTTTGCATGGCTTCCTGTTTAATACAGAGCTCTCCGAGTATTCCATCTAGAACAATTAGCATCCATTAAGTAAACTAGGACTTTGCTGTACACCTACATAACTCCCTTTTTTCACACAGGTGGTGTCTCCAGAGCCAGTTTAGCATCAGCCTTGTGGTTCTAGCTCATTTAAACAAGTCCTCTATTCTCTAATGCAATGGTCTGCCTAGGTCCACTAGAGATCTGCATTTCTGCTTACCTGTGTGTGTAAACTGTTTAATTTTAACAGTTACTTTCACCGACCCTTGGTCCTTTTGTACCAAGAACAGCAGCAGGCCGGTGGATGGGGTGACAGGAGCCTTGCACTTGGGATGTGATAACCCCATACAGCAGTACAGGATGGGCACTGACTGCGGAGAAAGCAACTTTACAGGGGATCCAGGGATGCTGGAGGACAACAGGTTGAACGCGATTTAGCAGTGTGCCCTTGTGACAGCATAGGCTGACTGCATGCTGGACTGCACTAGCAAAAGCATTGCCAGAAGGTCAAGGGAAGTGACTGATCCTCATGCAGCACCTGTGAGACTGCTTCTGGTGTCCAGGTTATGGGTCCCCAGTACAAGAAAGACGTAATGTAGTGTCCCTCCAGCCCCATGGGACTTGCATCAGTTTTGCACCAAGCTAGTTCAGGGGCTGGACCAGGTGAGATAGAAAGGGGTTCTGAAAACTGGGTTTATTCAGTCTGGAGAACAGAAGACTAAGCAAAGATTTAATTGCAGTTCAGTTACCTCATGGTGCTTATACAGAAGATGGAGCTGGAGTATTTTCAGAGATGCACAGTGAAAGGACAAGGGGCAGCTGTCACAAGTTATAGCAAGAGAAATCCCAATTGCATGTGGAAGGTGAAAAAGAATTCACAGTGAGAGTGGTATGATGCTGGGAGAGAGACCCAGGAGAGCTGTGAAGGACCATATAGATATTTAAGATACAGGTATTTTAGATATTTATGGATACAGACCTTTTGAGATAGTCAAAACTTGGCTGGACACAGCCTTGAGTAACCTGCTGTGAACTGCAGTTGGACTGGAGACTTCCAGCCTGAAGGATTACATGATTCAGAATAGCAGCCAACAGCCCTAGGGCACACAAGATCTACTGATTACTGACAGCCCTGAAAGTTGAGTGATTTTGTATCTACTGAATTGTCTCAAGACGGGTTGTCATGAGACAGTGCCACGTTCTGTGGCCCAGGACAGCCCTATCAACTCCCATGTGAGGCTCAGGCATCTTTTTGAGTGGCTAGCATGTATGTTTGTCAAAAAACATTCTTGTGAATGTTCTCCTGTGGTTGTATCCCTGAGCATTTCTCTCTCACTGATGAAAAATGTTTTCTTTCAGGTTGGTTTGTCATTTTTCCTTTGCTAGCTGTATCTTTGAACTTGCTGTTTAAATCATGGAGTCATCACTTGCTTTAAGACAGTTTAACTGCTTTTGCAAAGCGTTCTGCAGTTATGGTTAGTTCCAACGTTCTGAAGATTTAACACACCAAAGAGATGAGAAGGAATAGTAAGTCCTCCTCCCTTTGCCAAGATATTTTTAAAAGATAGCAGTCATTGATAGGTTATTTTTTTCAGGCCATCAGCAAGGTAGGTTTTGGTCATCTTTCCCACTTACAGCTGGGGAAAAGGATACACAAGAAGATAGCTTAGGTACAAGAAGGCAGATGGTCTGCTATTGAATTTGGAAGAAGATTTTTTAGGTGAAAAAATTCAGCCAGGAGCTGAATACAGAGGCAACTGAAACATGTTGGAACCTACTAACGTTATTTTGAGGATTTTTTTTTTTTCCTGCAGCCTGTGGAGGAGGAACCTGTGACAAAAAGTGGTGCAATGGCTTACTGAAGGTGACAGTGTGTCAAAAGCAGAATGCAGTGACTCCCTGTCATCACCGGGATCAATAATGGTCTACTCAGTAGCACTGTGTTTTTCTTTCTTTGTCATCTTAGGCTGGCCAAGTCTACACTGACTCTGATCCCACTGCTGGGGACCCATGAGGTCATCTTTGCCTTTATTACTGATGAGCATGCCAGAGGGATGCTGCGCTTCGTGAAGCTTTTTACTGAACTCTCTTTTGCTTCTTTCCAGGTAGCATTCACACTGTGCTGATGTGGATAAGTTATTTTTTAACTGCTGTTTAGGGACCTTCTTTCTCTCTCATTCATTGCATGTTCCCTGTTCTTTATATTTCTCAATTTAGCACTGGATATTACAGAATTATGACAGTAATAGGGAAAGTTTGAGGACTAATTTTTAATAACCAACTTAGATGTTAGTGTCATATACTTATTTTCAGTGTCTTAAATTTACCACAATATACTGGTATACCTATCCATTTATGCATATCTACCTCTTATGGGACACCTGGAGGCAATAATGAAATTGTCCATGATTTCCGGTAATTGTATAATGGCATTGCTGAAAGCAAATTTTGTGCTTTCTCTGCTGTTTTTGATACTCTTTGGAAAATCTGTGCTGTGAGAGGTAGCCATCTACAGCTGCAACTGCATGTGAGGAGGATGTAGGTTTACTGAGATTTTTATTTAGCTGTTGCCTCAGGTAAGGCTATTTCAAAAGAGTCTCCTTGTCTAAGGGAATCATTATTCTGATTTCCCTGCTCACTTACTCATTCCCTGTTTATGAGGTGCAGAGCTGTATTTAAGATCACTGTGAGTTGTTTACTTATAAAGTGTTTATAACTAGAAACAGGTAAGGAAAATAAAAGGGGAAAGGAATGTTTAGAAAAAAATAACAGTTTAAAGAAAACGGTAACTCCTTTTTCCTAAGATCTTGTGCTTTGAGATGTAGTTTGGTCAAATGTCTCCTCTGCCATCAGAGCTGCTGGGGACCACAGATAGTCTCTGTCTTGTTTTTCTCTCACCATAGGACATGCCAGTGTGGAGCCCCTCAGCAAGTTTGTTTAGCAAAGCAAGGAAACTGCTCTGCTCACTGTTCTTGTTTCTGTTGATTTCAGGGACTGATGGTTGCAATTCTCTACTGTTTCATCAATAATGAGGTAAGAGACACTAGTTGTTCCAATTTGCCTTATCAGCATTCACTATAGGAAAGGAAATTGAAAATGGTCTTGAACTGCTAAATTGTCCATGTTCAGGACTTTTACTTTTTTTTTTACAGACCCTCCTCTGTACAGCTACACAGGATAACTCCTCAAACAAATGTTGGAACAAATTCAGGCAGTACAATTTAGGGCCACTATTTGTAGATATGAAATCTTGCAAGTTGTCTTGCTCACATTTGTACAATTTGCACTGCTGGAGCTTTTCTCTTATTAAGAATTATGCTGCTCTTCTTAATCTGTCTCATAGTGCTGCTTATTTGCTTGTTTTGGTGAATGTGGGAGTAGAGCCCATTTTATTCTGAGAGCTCAGCTCAGCTGGCTTGTGAGGTTGGAGAGTCCTCTTAGCTAATGCCCATGCAGTTTGGTTTCGTTTGATATCCCTGTGGCTCAGCTACTTGAAGGCTCTCATTCAAACTGAACTTCACAGAGTGGTGACCTCTCACAGGCCCAGAAGAAGTGTGGCTGGGTCTTTGAGTTAATTGATTGCAATTCTGTCAGTACCACTTCTGTGGTTTCTACAGAATCCCAGCCCTGTTGGAGGAAAGAGCATGGTTCTGTTTCTGTATTGCAGGAGTATCTCACGCTACCTTCTAAGTGATGATTATTACTCATTCATTCAGCAGCAAGGTTTGCAAGAGAAGCAAACACTACTGATTTGGCAGCACGTTATTAAGTTCAATGCACATCAATGTGTTTTACACTCTTGCTAAATCTACTTTTACACATGACATGGTAATTCAAGATCACCTATTGAGAGACAGGCCTCATCAAGGAAATTGAATCAATGGAAAAATGTTCTACTTGTGTCATTATGGCCAGGCTGGAGTCAACATCAGACAAAAACGCAGCAGGCATCTTGAATTAAGCCCTGCAGGAGTCTGTTTGCTTTTGTAGTTTGTGGGTAAGATTTTGTTTAAGTGAATGTGTTAATTGTACTGCTTACAGAAGTCAGAGGTGGGTAGCAGTAGGCTTTGCTGAAGTATGAGAATTAGAGAATACTTGTTTCGAACGCTTTGTACAGTTTTACAGGTCTGAAGTGTAGCACTGTCTGCTGGTGCATCATGTATTTCTTCTTCATTTTGGCCTTTGCTCATACATCCCCTGTGCAGCTGCAGCCAGGCCTCTCATGAGTAATGCCTAATAATTTCCTCCATGTGATACAAGGGCAAAGTTTTACAAAGTGATACAGCAAAGTACATAGCCAAAACTTTATTACAAACCCTGAAAGAGTAAGCTTGTTTCATTTGAGGGAACTCACTTGAAGTAGCCTACCTACATATCTAAGGGGTCCTCACAATCTCTTGCTATAGTTCTCTTCCTCTTGTAATGTAATTTCTAAAATCTAACCAAAATGTGCTCAGCTTCACAGAAATCTGACAATCTAGAATTAATTGTTTTGCTTCTTCCAACCCTTGTTAAAAGAAGGGAGAAGGATTTTGTTAAGCCTAGTCATCAGCATCCATAAAATAAGTCCATGTAGAGAGTTCGATTAGGTCAAGTCTTTCCTATTTCTTTCTTAAGTTTTATGAGAAATCATTGATTTTCAAGCTGTTTTTCTTCTGACAGAATGTATGTGCCTGAAGCCTATCCTTGTTTGCTGTATGGTCTATATTTTTGTTTTTGTCTGTGACGCTCAGTGACTCCTTTTTTCTTAACTGTACAACATGAAATTTTTTGCCAGTCCTGGTGCCAGATCATGAACAGAAATGAAGCTAGAAGAGATACTAATGTCCTTTTTAGTATCTACTTATGGAATAACATTAAAATATGTTCATATTTCGCCTAAAGTTTCTAGATTTTCTCTGATATTGCTCTGAAGCAAATGGGAGGGTCTCATCAGATTGCCCGTTATCACCAGTGTTGTCTAAAATATAAGCTGTGTTTAAGATTATTAGTTTTTCTGCAGTTGGTGTTACTTTCTAGAAGAAACATTCTAACCAGAGATGCTGCCACTGTCTATCAGAATTAGTTTGTGATTCAGGTTTCGTCCTCTGTAGTCTTGCTTCTCCTTTTTACCTCCTTCTTATCACAATGGAAGTACACTTCACTCTCTTCTACCTTAAAAGAATCTGTCCTGACTCCATGACTCCTAAATTTTATTTAATTACTCCCCAATCTTCCCTTTTTCTTGTCTTTCTCTATACAGACTATACAACATACTCCTCCACTAGCTCTATTCCAATTCCATTCAGATCTTTCCTTCTACTATGATTTCTTGATACGGGTTTTTTTGCCAAAGTTTAAGGTTTTTTGTAATCAGATTCCAGATTCATTGCCACACTTTGAAATTCCTTGCCCATTAGCTGCATTAAGCTCAATCATCTCTCTGCGAGAAGTCTTCTCCACCTTTAACCTCCGTGACCAAATTCTCGTGCCTCTTGCCTTTCTCTTTCAGAATACTCTACATAAAAATTTTCCTTCTTCCCCTTTCTCGTTGGAGCTTTGTTCTTGGTTCCCTTTTCCCTGTATAGCTTATTTCTGGGGAATATTATCCACAGATGGAAGTTACTGGGCTAATTCTTTTTGCTGAAAGATCCATAGATCTACTTCCATGCTTAAAACCTGCCACTTAATGAAATAAATCTTAACCTATTCCATTGGTCACACAATCACAGCTGTCTAGACAAAAACTCAATGCAGCACAGAAAGCAGAGCTGTTCTTTACCTTTTTCCTAACTTCTGGAAAGAAAACTAATATTCTGTCATTCAGATCTGTTCCTAAGACATCATCTCTGATGATCATCTCTTTTGTTCAGGTCTTCCCATTCACTTCGTCTCAATCTTTCGGGCTATTTGTATCATAGCTCTAGGATACAGTCTGTCATGTCCAGCCAGATTGAAGACTCATTTCCTCCCTTTGATTCTAAGACACCCATTTCTGTTGCGCATTGACTCATTCTGTCAGTAAGTACACTCATGCTTGCTTTCAGGATCTGCTTGTAAATGTCTACATCTGCTTTTTCCTAGCGCTGCCTATTAAAACAGCCATTTTCCATGCCCACAAAAGGTACCAAGTACTGGGGTGGCATACAATCAGTTCTGCAGACAGCAAGGTCCCTGCTTTTTACTCTTTCCTTTTCTGTATTTATCAGGCTGTTCTCCCTCATTCTTCTATGCCAGGCTACCTCAGATACACTGTGTTTTTTCTGGTGTCTTTGTGCAGCTTTTGACAAAACGACCCACAGTTATCATGGTAAAATACAAGGTTCTGTCTCCACATCTTTCCTTCTGTCCCACTTGGTTGTGATACAGAGAGACAAATTCCATTGTCAGAAACACAGAGGTGCAGCCAGTTCCCACCAGAATGGTATTCAGTGCAAGGGCTGTAGCCCAGAGTTGATGAGCACTGCTGGAGGTAACCACCAAAGGAAGGCAATCGGGTATGCAAAGCTTTGCTCCCTTTTCAGGGCTGCCTCCCAGATACAGTATTTCACAGTGAAGAAGCAAGGAGAAGGGCATACGGCAGCTGGTTCTCTAGGAAGTTTCCCTCAGAGTATGAAGGTCCGGGTGTGATGACAAGCCTGTGCTGAAACTGCCATCAGCCCATTTAGTCTCTTGGTGGACCCTAAAAGGAAGCAAATACGAACTCTCTAGAGAAGATTCACTTGAGTAACTCACTGATAGTGAACTTACTTCCAGGCTGAAGTACACACCATAATGAATTGATTACTGTCATTGCACTTCTGCCTTTTTCTAGAGTAAAAAAAGGTTCAATTTTATGTCCACTGCCTCATGTGTTAAAAGCTAATGGAGGTTCTTACTTCAGTCAAGTGGCAAGAACTTTGCCCATGTAACAAGAAGATCTAAATCTTGTTCTTGTTCAGCAGTTACGAGACCCTGGATGAACTTCCAAATGAAGTACAGAGGTTACACAGTTTAACCTAGAACCTGTGACTGGATGAGCACATTTTGCAGCTTTAAAAAAAATCTAGTATCTAGAATAAGATACTGTAAATGCTATCTGAAAAGCAGGGGTAGGAAGTACAGCCTTTAACGTGCTTAATTGTTGCTTTTTCAGTTCTGAATAAGTCTTCATTTTTGAAGATTTTCATTTTGAAAAACAAACAAACAAACAGCCTAAATATTCAGACCAAAAATAATCCAAGACAATACTGTTTATTCAAACCAGAAGGCAAAAAAGTACTCTTAAGAATACCTGTGGTGACAGTACTGAGCAGAAAGCCAGTCTTTTCAGTCATTTCATGGCTGATAAGCAAAATCAACTTAATTGTTAGTACTGGTAGGACAGAGAGTACATTCAGTATTGCAGCTGAATACAATTTAGAATAAAATAATGAAGATAAGATTTCCTGGTGCATAAAAGTGCTTTATTTCTACAAGTAAAAGTGAATGCTGTCATTATTTTACATATGGAATACCCTACAATGGAGTAATGAGAATTGGATAATTTGAAGCAATAATATTGCAGGTTTAAAGCGCTGCCAGATTTTCTCGGTAGTGTGGTATCTTTATTTTTTCCTTGCTGTTTTCTAATGCAGTCATTTAAAGATCTGAATAGTTTTACATCCATTCCTTTTGATTCCTTCTTCACTTCTGTCAGGTTCAGATGGAGTTTCGGAAAAGCTGGGAGCGCTGGAGATTGGAACATTTGTATGTCCAGAGAGACAGCAGTATGAAACCTCTGAAGTGTCCAGCCAACAGCATCAGTAGTGGAGGCACGGTAGGCAGTAGTGTCTACGCTGCCACTTGTCAGGCCACATTCAGCTAAGTTTTTTCTGCAGGTGAATAAGACTGAGAACAATGAACTGTATAATATACCTGAAAACCCTTAAATACCCAAGTAAGTGGCTTAAGAATGCCATCTCCAGCAAGAAACTTAAGCATATGCTGCTCATTGCCCCCAGACTGTTGGGCAAAGGTTTCTAGGGAAGCAATCTGCTAATGTAATCAACACATCAGAGGAAAAATTGATCACGTCTAAAGTAAGTTAAGAGTTTTTTCCACAAAGCCTCCAGGTGTCCAAAACTTAAGCACCGCATTGATCCAGTCTGAAACCACAGGGTTAATGGCTCATTACTGTTGAGTGGGTGAGCTGAGTGATCGACTGATTAAATTACAAGGATACAGAATATGATTATTGCCAAAAAATACATTCAGACTCTTATGGGGATAAGGTAAGGTGCTATCACCAGTTTTAGAAAAAAATAACTTAGTGGGACACAACTTCTATTTTAGGGAAGAAACAGTTTTGTAGTAAGAGTTTCCTAGAGCTAAAGTTGAAAATCTACTTAGCTGTTTTCTGGGTAGGGGAAGAAAAGCATCCTGAAGATGTATCAATACAGCAAGCAGCATAGTGTACATTTCTGAATGCTTTTTTTAAGCTTCACTTGAAAAAAAAAAAATCAAACCAAACAAAACCAGAGCCAGTATCTGATAGGGGTCTCTTCTGCTATTTATAGGTGTGTGTTATCTTTGTTGATGCGAACTGAGATATCCCCTGAATGCACAGCCCTTCTGGTTTTAACAAGGACAGGATAGTGCCTTGTGCTTCAAGAGGACATTTTGCTTCTAAACTATACTCTGCTTCATTTTGGTGCAAACACATCAAAGTCAGCTTGGCAACAGCTGGTCTTAGCAGGCTTCACCTACTTGGAGCACATCCATGGTGTGGGCCCACTCTTCAGGAGACACCTACAAGCTGCAGCACTGACAGCGGCGAGAGGGCGGCTGTTGAGCAGGCTGTGGGCTCAGCATGGTGAACGGTGTTCAGCTCCCTCCTCATCCTCCACAGCCTGTCCATCATCATCAGGATTAAAAAAACAAGCCAAACCAAACCCCACTATCCTAAACTCAATGGGCTTTTGTCTGTTTAAAACTACAAGGGCTCTTGCAGTGAATGCACCTACAGTGCTACTTAGTAATTAGCTGTTACCCTCCTTGATGTTTACAAGAGTTGCTGGGGAGAAAAAAAAACAGAGGTACCTTTACGAGCAGGATGTGATCCATTGCATCACTTAATAACAAGCTTTACATATCTTTACTCAGATATTTGGGCTCCCTTTGCAAGAGACTGCAAGGTGCCAAAGATGAACTTGGAGAATATCCCTGTCCATAGATTTTTTGTAATCAGTAACTCCCATGACATAGCAGTTAGACTACTCAGCAGAAGTAAAAAAAAAAGACAAACAACTTTAAAGTCTTTCTTTGCACCTGCATTCTCATCCCCCATTGCCAAGAAAGTGGACTGAATATTCTGGGATATCATTCAGCGTCTAACCTGCCTGAAGCTAGATTGCTTTGCATGGGATTATTTAATCATTGTATTAAAATACAAATTGCCAACAGGGTGGATTAGTTTTGCAATCATTGGGTTAGAATTGAATTAGAGAGGATGGGTTACCTTCTTTTGCTCTAATGCTTGTAATTGAGCTCCAGGGAGGAAGTCAGACACATCTGTAGAAATCCACCACAGTTCTCAGGCTGGCTGATGTACGTTTAGCATGCTGGCTTCTACACACACCATTTCCAGGCCATCCCTTCCTTACATCGGTCGCAGAGCTGACCTTGGAATGAAGCACCTCAGGTTCTTCTGTAAATTTAATAACTAGCTTCTACTTTGTGTGACCATCAATATAATGCCTGACTACTATGTGCGTATGCTAACTGTTGTCCTGCAATTTAATTAATTAGCTTCCTGTACACTGAGAGTATGCTTGATGTTTCTATTTAACATCTACCCTAA
>NW_010160599.1:0-2798 GCF_000695765.1 Mesitornis unicolor | reverse complement strand
AGGGAAAGACTGATAAAAAAGGCAGCATGAGAAGAGATTAAATTTACAGTTGTATGATAATGCACACTGGAGGGAGTAATTTCACTCATGAATATTCAAGAGTGGTATTTTCTAGGGCCCTGCTTAGTTGTGTGCACACCTGGAAAAAAAAGTTCTGCTACTTGTGCAGCTGTTATCAAAATGGTAAGTTTTGCATGACAATAGGAAGTTATGGAGGTGTTTTAACTCTTATGCTGGAAAAAGTATACGTAAATTAAGGAGGACCAACATAGGAATAAAGAGACCATTTATGTGTGTAGTAATAAAACTGTACACTTAGTTGCTGTTGCAAGATTCTTTCAACAGTCTGGCATTCTTTTGAGCTACTAGACTCTTCTTGTCCCTCCTAGTCACTGAAGAACTGAGGGCTTTGGGCCCACACCAATGGCTCCAGCACATCAGATTTATCTTTGTAACTTCTGCCTTGCTAGAATCCAAGAAAAATAAGATGAAAAAGTGAGATCTTAGCCAAGCACAGGGTTGTGGTGGTTTTAGGTTTTGGTTTTTTTCCTCCCTGATTAACCTCACACTTCAGACTTTTTAAAATCCCCTCTAAGTACAAAGGGAACAACTCAGTGAAAACAATTGCCACCAAAGCAGAATCACAGTAATTGTGTATTTTGAGAAATACTTTCAGCAAGGCCTAATCCCCAATTTCTCCATACTTTATCTACTTCAGTAAAACCTTTTACAAGCCTTTGTTGTTATTCATGCCATCTCTACTTCAGAATTTATAATGTGCATTTATTTGAGTAGCATGAAATAATAAGCAAAGCGACACAAAGCACTGGAACAGATGATCTGTGTTTTTATTTCTTGTGCCTTTCAGCTTCATGCTCACTTACTGTGGTAACTTGTCTCATGAAGCATTAAATACAAGAGCCTATAAATTCACTTGGACATAATATAACCAGAGTTTATTGCAAATGAAAACTTTATTTCCAGCACTGCTGCTATAATTTCATGAATGTTACCTTGTATTTATTTGCATGTATTTCCTTGTTTTAAAAAACACCTACAGAATCTAACTGTACAAGATGTCAGATTATCAACTCCCTGTAAACAGTACACTTATGATTATTTTTATCCTTGTAAATAAAGTTTCAACTCAAAAAGTTGTCACTTACTGGTATATTTACTCAAAAGTGTCACTTGACTACTTCTTACTCTGTAAAAATAGAACACTTTCCAAGAATGGAAAGACTCAAAACAAGGCTTTGTATTTGCAACACACAAAAAAACCCACAAAAAGGCCTTTGAACCGGCAGAGGCTATGGTGAGCAAAACCAAAATGTGGCATGTTATTTGTACAGAGTCAGAAGGGTTTTTTTACCAGAGGATGGTGGAATATGTGCAAATCCAAAAAGGCTGTGCTTGACTTTAAATAGCAGCATTTGGAATTTATACAAGAAACCAATAATAGAAGCTAAGAGGGTGCTGTAGAGACTGAGAGATGCTTAGCAGTGTTAAATATATTACTTGTGCTTTAATCTACTGTTCTCTTTCTAGTCCAATTAAATTCAATAAAGGACACTTACTTTGTTTCCCCAGCCAATGCCAGAACTTGGGGCAAGTTAAGCCTGAATATTGTATGTAACTTAAATTAGAAAAGGCACAGTAAAACAGGATTTGAAAGACCAATTTGTGACTTTTGTCAACTCGGCCATCATAGGCATAAGCTCTACCTGTTGCTCTTTACTATGACTTAGTATTAATTATTTGTTTTACTGCAATGATCTATATATTAAAAAGTACTAGTGGATCATACAGGTACAGCTGACAGTCTGTGGGATGATGGCAAGGAAGCATCATCAGCTGTGCTATGGTAAAAAGGACTGAATCCAAAAAGAGGGCAAATCTCCTTCTGCCTGAGGGCCTCTTGCACTTCCATGCCTCCTGCACACACACCCTAATTTTTTTTCAAAATGATGTTTTAAGAAAAATGTGTATTATCTGCAAGGAATAAATCTTAGTTTGCAGTGTTAGCAAAAAAGCAAGCTGTAATATGAAGCAAACAGGAAACTTGCAGCAAAATCAGATATTTGTGATGAATGAACCACACAAGCATGAACAGAAGCAGCAGCATATTTTAGTTACACAGATAGTGCTTTTCTTCAGACAGTGCTGGGAAGAAAAGCTGGCCATTCTGCTAAAGGTGTGGTGAAACACTGGTCTTCCTGGTACTAGTGGCAAAGGTCACCAGGAGCTGAACCTTGCAGGTGCCACGTCGGCAGCTACAGCTGTGCCAAGACCGTGGGTTTGCTGTCAGCTGCCTGGACCTGGGCCCCCCAGGAAATGAGAGCAGAGTGCATGCTTTGCTGCGGCTTTATTTGGGACCACACCGTGCCCCGGGAAACGGGCGAGGAGTAAGGCACAAGCAGCGTTTTGCATAGGAATAATCTTGTCCTCCTCTCCCAGCCCTTCCTCGAGTCTATGGTACGAGACCTGGAAGTAGCAGGGGGCTGTTCCCGCCGGACTAGTCACTACCTGCCACCGGCGGCAGGGCGGTAAAGCAGTTCCCGCTCCAGCTGCTCGGCCGTCAGAGTCCCGGGGATGGGGCCGCAGCCAGGGTTGAAGACAGAGTAAGCGCTCAGCTCGCCCCGCTGCCGCTCGGCGGGCCCGCGGGTGCCGGCGTACATCCAGTAGAGTAAGGAGAGGACGAAGTAGGGCAGTCCCAGCTCCAGCTCCGCGAATAGCGCCAGAAGCACCGCCCACAGCAACACCTTCAGCAGCAGCGGACGCGCCCACACAGGAGCACG
>NW_010160598.1:0-5831 GCF_000695765.1 Mesitornis unicolor | reverse complement strand
GTTCTGTGATTCTGTGATTCTGTGATCTGCCCCTTCCCTTAACACTTACAAACATGTATCATGTTGATGAATTTAGATGGTCATTTAAAGGCAAATTGCTTGTCCTACTTTTTGCTTCTTATTGATTGTCATGTAATTACCTGATTCATTTCATTAATATAATCCAGAGTGTCTGCAACCCACTTAATCAGCAGAGCCTGATCAGAAGACTAGGGTTTAATTAGACTGCACTAATTGCCCCAATGAAATGATGTTTCCTATGTCCTGAGCCATTACTTATAGGCGCCAGATTTTTTTTTTCTATTGAGATTTAATCAGGGGCAGAGAGAATAATATTTTGCCTCCTGACAGCGGAAGGACAAAGCGGCTGGGGAGAGCAGTCGTACATGGTTAGAGGTGACACATCCCTTATTAACTATGCAATGGTTGCATGGACCATGCTGTGAGCTCCCAAGCTGGTCCCAAAGCTCAGCTGAATTTTCTGGGGATGGTGCACACCTTAGAAGACGTCTTCCAAGGGGTGCACCTCCACCACCCATCAAGATGGTTTCCTCAAACCCAGGTCTCAGTGTAGAGAGCACCAGCCAGTGTTGCTCCTGGCCCTTGGATAAATTGTATAAATCCCAAAAAGCATGTGCAAGGGCCAGACTGTTCTGCCAAATGAGCCAGTGCTTGGTCTCTGCAGAGCTCAGACAGCAGGGACGGATGCAATTCTTCCTGGCCTGAAGAAAAACCCATTTGTGGAAAAGTCTGGTTTGGACATGCACGCTGATAAGCAAATATATTTTAGATGTGGTGGAGGGTGCTTGGCAGATTGACCTCTTAGAAAGTAAGAGAGAGTGAGTGAGTGAGTGTGAGTGTGAGTGAGTGAGTGAGTGAGTGTGAGTGTGAGTGTGTGTGTGTGTGTGTGTGTACGCATATATATGTGTGTATGTATATATGTTACATATTCATATACATTCTGTCTTTCAGCTTTCACACCCAGACTGACTACGGTGGGTGTCTCTCTGTAGATCAGAAAAGTGACATGATGGAGGTAGCTGTTATGGGAAGATGGTTGCAATTCTGTGTATTTCAGTCCTGGTCCTGCAGCTAGATTTGCATAAAGGCATATTTGTATCCATGAGCAGCACCTGTGACTGCAGCCCCACAGAATTCTGGTGGTGGTGGTGCTGGGTGAGTGTTGAGGACCCAGCAGGATTAGGGGCTGTCCCTGGCCCATAAGGCTGAGATCTGCCTTTGGATTTGTTCTGCAGCTCTTTGAGTGTTCTGTAAATGTCTGAGCTTGGCAAGGAAAATTGCAACTGATTGTAAATTTCTTGCAAAAATGGACCTTCAGCAGGGCTAAACCAATTTGCAAAATCAAGCCGAATCTGGGAAGTAATTTTGGCCTCCCCTCCTCCCCTTAAGAAACAAGGGATGTGTTTTTGGAAATGCCAGCACAGCTTGATTCTGACGTTTCTTAAAACCAGGCTTTTGAATGTTTGCAGGTTATGCTGTTGGCTTGCCTGTGCTTATAAAGGTGAAAGAGATAAGACCGGCTAATTAGCTTGTAAACAAAACAGAACATTTTGCTTTGCATCAAATGAAATATTTTGTATTGCCGAGTCAGACTCGTGCATGTCTAAAAACATTTTGGCAAAAAAATAAAAATATTAGAAGCAAAGGTGGTGCCCTGTGAGGACAGCCTTGCTCTTGAATGAAGGGCTGGCTCTCGAAAGCAGTCCCATGGAGTGGGAAAGACTGAAGCACTCAGGTTGTTGATGTTTTTTCTCAGAGTGGGGCAGGAATTCACTTTGTAGGTGAGCCAGGTTGGTGAGTGAGCGCAGGGGCTCTTCAGCCAGTGCTACAGGCCTGGAATACATACAAGAGGAACCACCCGTTTAATGTCAAATTAGCAACAGAGACTGTGATTAGTGCTGGATGCAGCAACAGTGTGGAAGGAGAAAGCCCAGGGCTTTGTCCCTGGAGGAGGTTGTTGCATTACCTGGAAACCTCTCCTCCTGCTTCCCTGCTCATCCCACGCCCACCTCCTGTCTCTGAGCCACTCTTCACCTCATGGCTTCGAAGCTGTGGTGTGCAGCTCAGCATGGTGTGGAGGCCTCTGCCCCTGAGGGGAGGGCATCTTGATTTCCAGCACAGGGGCAAGGAGCTGTTTGGAGAGGTACCCACCAAACCCATGAGGAAGGAAGCGAGTGTGCAGCATTTCTGGGGTTCAGAGCCCACTGGAGTAGCAGTTGTGGAGATTTTTCCCTGCTCCTTTTGCCTTCACTGCTTTAAAGAAATAGGATTTTATGGGTCTTTTTTGGTAAATAAATAAGATTAGAAATGATTTATTTTTTTTGTCTTCTAACAGTAATAAAGATTAGGTACCACTGGGGCCAAAGGGACAGAAGTCATAAATGAATCAAAAGAAACTGTGAAATCGAATATGTAATGCGTGATGGTGAAGGGCTTTGGGACTGAAGCGGTCAGTGGCCTCCCAGCTGTGCTGGGACACGAGAGCTGTGCCTTGGGGTGTGCTGACCACACAGCGGGGTTCAGGCTGATGTGGGTGCTGCATGGAGGGGACTGCAGGGATGGCTGGGTGGGATGTAGTCCCATAACCACAGCCCTTCACCGCCAGGCACAGCTGTGAGCGCTCGAGCACTGTGGCAGCTCAGCAGCCAGACGGCTGGGCGTGGGAAGCGGATCAGCTGCCCAACTTGCATCGGTCTGGGCTCATGACTCAGTTTTCCATCGGGTGATATTCATGCAAACGTGCCAAAAGCAGAGGCAGTGCTGGGATCCTCAGTGCTGAAGCTCTGCTCCATCCAGTGTGCGGCCTGGCTGAGTGTTGGATGGCACCTGACCTCCAGAAAAGAAAAAGGTTTTCTCCCTGATGTCAGTATTTTTAAAGCACTTAATGCTTCCTCTCTCCATAAGTGGCTTTGGTGGAAGGGCAGTTGAGCTGTCTCTGGTGGTGATGAAATAGGATCACAACTCCAGCTGACAGCAACTCAGTGTGATCGTACTCAGTTTCCCTCTTGCGGTTTGCAAAGGAATTAAATGGAAGGATATTTAACTAATTATTTTCCCAGCTGAATATGGCCAAGTTATGCTGGTGCACGGGGGTCCTCATCCTGCAGTCCTGGTCCCTTCAGAGCTTCACCTGAGAAGATCCAGGGGGCACTGCTGAATTTTGTTTAAACTGTAGCTCTGCCCTTCTTGTGATTACAGATTTTCACCTCCACTTTTCATTGCAGAACAGCTGAAGCTGTTAGATGACGTTTCCTTCCATCAGGAGACATTTTCTCACATTGTCCACATGCTGTTTTCTGCCTGCCACAAAGGTCACAAGCTCTCTTGGGCAGGACCTGTCCTTATTGAGATGAAGCCCTGATTCCTGCAACACTTTTCTTACAAATTTCTGTAGGGAACTGGGGAGGGCCTGTGCTCCACAGCAAAAGGAAGGAGCCTCAAGAAAACCAAACAAACCAAATACCAACAGGGTCTGTAAAAGAAGGAAGATCCCACAAATCACAGAGGTCACTGAAGAGTCACTGCATCTACCAGGGACTGGGTGGAATAGTGGTCCCACTCAGTGTGGTGGTGGCTGACACTGAGGGAGTGCCATGAGTTCATGCCATGGTGGCGACAGGTTCTGTTTGATGATTATTTTAACTGTTTTTTGGCCTAATCCTGTAGAGTCCCTGAGGAGGATGTTTGGCACCTTCCCCTAGCCTTGCTCATACTGGAGGGACCCAGCATCCTGCAAAGATGGCAAGAGAAATCACAGAATTATTCCTCATGGTGATTATCCTGTGATGTCTCAGGGCTGTATAAATGGGAGCTGATTACAGCTAGAAAAGGCATAAATTGTGTAATTAGAAAGGGGGAAGAAAGGAAGACTTAACCTCTGCCTGAAGATGCCAGTTTGGAAAGAAGAGTGGAAAACAGAGTGGTGTCTGTGCTGGGACCCACAGCACTGGAGAGGGCCATCACTGACCTTGTCCTTGGCTGCTGCTGCCACCTTGGGCAAGCCCTTCGGTCCTCCCCTCTGGAGAAAGAATGAAATATTTCTTTCTGCTGTATCTCTTAGCCAGTTTCTTTGGGAAGAAAGGGAATCTCCCTTGTGTGTGCACACTTTGTCCCAGACTTGTAGAGTGGTTGGTTTATGAGCAGGCTTGCCATGCTCAGGCGTTGGCATCACCCCAAATTTCCCTCTGGGATTTGTCACACATTGTTAGAAAAGAAAAGCGGTCACAGGATGGAGTCCTCGGCAGTTCTGTGCTGGGTGAAAGATGACTAAAATCTTTCTTGTTGCTGTAGCACTTTGCCTCTCCTTCCTCTTATTATTGACCTGGCCTGGGCCAGAAAATGTGTCTGTACCCATCGCAGGCAAAAAGCCTGCAGCAGAATTGCTCTCGAAGCTGTGGTGAGGGAGGCTATTAGTGTGAATATTATTCATGCCAGGAAAAATAGCCCATTACCTTCCTATAGAACCACTCTCTGCCCAGTGAGCCAGTAATTGCAACATCTAACATTCGTCACTGAGCTCTGAAAGCACTTTGGGAATAACATACTGACAAATTGATTCGGAATTAAAAGGAAAAAGACAGGGAGAAAAGGAAAGTTAAGGAACTAGGTGTTCAGGAAGTGTAAATGGCTGCAGGGAATCTATGCACATTTACACTGCACATTCTACAGATGCAACAATTTGGCTTTGTCTTATATCCACTCTCTTTTATGTTTTGAAGGTGCATAATTGTATTAACATAGATGTTTAACAAACGGAAAGATAGTAAAAAACAGCAAAAAAAGAGCAAAAAATAGTAAAAATAGCAAAACAGTATGTAACTTGAGGTGGGGATACTGCCAAAGGGGCTTCTTGTGTTTCTTGATACTTGAGGTGGTCACAACTGGAAGTGACTGCAGTGGCCTTGCATTTAACTTATTTCTCAAGTTTACCAACGAAACCATCAGCAAAGGGGAAATCCATCCTTCCCCTTCTCCTTTCCCTCCTTAGAGGAGAAAGGAAAGACAAAGTCCTTTTCAGAGCTGCATATTGACTTGTTTGCTCTGCTGGACTGCACTGCAGGCCATGTCTCACTCCCTGCCTGCCCCTGGGTGCTCCACAGACAGTGTCTGGAGATGTGACAGGTTTCCCAAGATCGATTAAAGCTGTCAACTGCTGAGGGTTCCAGGAACCCACAGGCTCCGGAGGACGTGCTGTGAGTCCTGTGAGAGGCACATCTGGTGTCACAGGCTGTGCCAGAATCTCATCTTGAGGGTACCCTTCCCTCCCCGCCAATGGAGAGTTAACCACATGGATCAAAGGACTTCGCTTTTTTGAGGAGTTCTTTGGGGTTTCCCCTTTGTAGCCAGAAGGAGAATTTAGCTGGGTGTCTCTAAAATGTTGTGGTTTTGCAATTTGTGTAAAGTTTGCCCTTTAAATTGCTTGGTGAGCGCCAGCCCTCATTTATCATGTCAGTTGTGATCCATGGAGCTGGAACAGCCTCGCTCTTTCCCGAGGACCAGCCCGCCCTCCTCTTTCAATGAAAACAAATCTACACTCAAATTGCTGCTGCTCCGAGCTTGCCTTTAACCCTGAACCCCTCCAAATGGCTTTTAGGAGGTACCAAAGGGATTGAGGTTTTGTTTGGTGAGTGCACAAACAGATGCTGGTCCATAATCAAGTCTTTGGAGTCAGCTGTACTCTGAACAGGTAAGTACGTGAAATAACACAAAACTGTGCAAAAGCGTCAGGCTATTTTAAAACATGACTGCAAAGGGCAGGTCACTGTCTCCACTTCAAACCTCCAGCTCTCGTTCTCGCACTGTCTCCCCTC
>NW_010160597.1:0-2150 GCF_000695765.1 Mesitornis unicolor | reverse complement strand
CAAACACAGAACAGTACAGCCCAAAGCTTTGTTTGGCTATGGAAGCAATTCGCATGGTAGGAGAAATCCAGAATGAGCTTTCAGTTCTAGTCTCTTTCTGGTGTCAGTTAGAGTCGATTGTCTGCCATATTGAAACCAGGTTCTGGACAGCTGCAGAGAAAGCCTGGTGGCAAATGTTGGCTTCCCAGGGAAGCAAGGAAGCCCAGAACCACAGGCTTTGTTGGGCTACAAATTGTCTTAATTGAAAAGACAGGAGCCAGCAACAGTCTCCAGTCCTATCATCTTTGGCGTGAGAGAAGAGGTTGACCATTTCCATTTGAGAGACGGCTTCTAGTAGCAGCCACGAAAATTGGAGGCAAACGTGGACGAGACAGCCAAACACAGAAAGGCAAAGCAAAATAATTTCTTTGGCTACAGAAGCACTTTGCACGGAAAGAGAAATCCAACAACAGCATCCATTCCTATCCACTTTCTGCTGTGAGTTAAAGTTGAACGATTGCCATATTGAATCCAGACTCTGGGCAGCTCCAGAGAATGGCTTGTGGCAAACGTTGGCTTTCCACGGAAGCAAAGATTCCCAGAACCCCAGGTTTTGTGGGTATAAAAATTCACTTAATAGAAAAGACAAGAGCCCACAACAGTCTTCAGTCCTAGCATCTTTGGTGTGGGAGAAGAGCTTGGCCGTTTCCATTTGAGAGACGGCTCATACCAGCACACGCGAACATTTGAGACAAACGTGGACGAGATAGCCAAGCATGGAACATTAGAGACCGAAACTTTGTTTTACTACAGAAGCAGTTCACATGGAAGGAGAAATCCAGCAACAGCATTCAGCCCTAGCCCCTTTCTGTTTTGAGTTAGAGTTCAACATTTGCCATACTGAAACCAGTCTCTGGGCAGCTCCAGAGAAAGCCTGATGGCAAACTATGGCTTCTCAGGGAAGCAAAGAGGCCTAGAACCAAAAGCTTTGTGGGTCAAAAAATTGGCTTAATAGAAAAGGCAAGAGACAGCAACAGTCTTAAGTACTAGAATCTTTAGTGTGGGAGACAAGCTTGACCATTTCCATTTGAGTGTCGGCTCCTACCAGCAGCCACAAGAATTAGAGGCGAACGTGGACGAGATTGTCAAACACAGAATGGCACAGCCCAAACCTTAGTTTGGCTACAGAAGCACTTTCGCATGGAAGGAGAAATCAGCAACAGCTTTCAGTCCTAGTCCCCTTCTTGTGTGAGTTAGGGTCAGACATTTGCCATATTGATAGCGGGCTCTGGGCAGCTCGAGAGAAAGCCTGCTGGCAAACTATGGCTTCTCAGGGAAGCAAAGAAGCCTAGAACCAAAAGCGCTGTGGGTCAAAAAATTGGCTTAATTTAAAAGGCAGGAGACAGCAATAGTCTTAACTCCTAGCATCTTTAGTGTGGGAGACGACCTTGACCATTTCCATTTGAGAGACGGCTCCTAACAGCTGCCACGAAAATTGGAGGCAAACGTGGACGAGTTAGCGAAGTACGGAACATTAGAGACCGAAACTTTGTTTGGCTACAGAAGCACTTTGTATGGATGGAGTAATCCAGCAACAGTTTTCAGTCCTCACCCCTTTGTGGTGTGAGTTAGAGTCGAATGTTTGCCATACAGAAACCAGGCTGTGGGCAGCTCCAGAGAAAGCCTGGTGGCAAACGTTGGCTTCCCAGGGAAGCAAAGATTCCTAGAACCACAGGCTTTCTCGGGCTACAGATTGGCTTAATAGAAAAGAGAAGAGCCAGCAACAGTCTTCAGTCCTAGCATCTCTGGTGTGGGAGAAGAGCTTCACCGTTTCCATTTGAGTGACGGCTCCTACCAGCACCCACAAAAATTGGAGGCGAACGTGGACGAGATAGCCAAACACAGAACGGCACAGCCCAAACATTTTTTTGGCTACAGAACCACTTCACATGGAAGGAGAAATCCAGAAGGAGCTTTCAGTTCTAGCCTCTTTCAGGTGTCAGTTAGAGTCGAACGTTTGCCATATTGAAACCAGATTCGGGGCAGCTCCAGAGAAAGCCTGGTGGCAAATGTTGGCTTCCAAGGGAAGCAAGCAATCCCAGACCACCAGGCTTTCTCAGGCTACAAACTGGCTTAATATAACAGACAAGAGTCAGCAACAGTCTTCAGTC
>NW_010160596.1:0-4152 GCF_000695765.1 Mesitornis unicolor | reverse complement strand
CAGTGGCCTTGTGATGATCACTTGTAGCAGCACATCCTGGAAACCCATGCTGCTGGTTCCAGCAAGTCCAGTCACTTAGAAGAGACTGAGCTGAAAAGTCAAATCACTAAAGAGAAAATTAGTTCTGTTTAGCTCAAACCAGGACACCAGGTCACTGCAATAAATACAAAAAGACATAAATGATGTTAAGGTTACGACCCGTCACGTTAAAAAGGAAGGAACTCCAAAATTACACCCCTACCTGCCAGCAATAGGAAATGCAGAAGCTGGTGATTTTTCCTCTTGCTTTGCCTGCTGCTCTCCAATCACCTTTACAACTATTTCCTTCTGTCAAAAATAAAAAGGTTTTGGTAGTTCTGTTTGGTTTTAATGGAGGGATTGTGGGTTCCTCCTGCTGATAAAGTGCTCTGCCCCTGGCCATCCCCTCTTCTGGGCAAGCAGCTGATGCTGAAGACATCGGGGCAGCCCAAATTGCAGGATCTGATAAAGTCCCTTAAAGTGCCAAAAACCCCAGGGATGAGCTTGATAAGGCCTGAAATGCTGCTTTTAAGTGATAGATACCCCACCCTTCCTCAGTCCCTCTGGGCATAGGTGTTGCCATGTCAATGTATAAACCATACATTGAGGCAGTGGATCCACGCTCCCCTTGCTCATGGGATGTTCCCTGAGGTCTGCAGGTAAAGCAAGACCATTAGATAAAATAAAAAGTAGCTGTCTCCATCTCCATTCCAGAAGTTTGAGAAGGAATTGTAGGGTAGCAGACACCCTGCATAGAAAAATAAGCTTTTTTTCATATAGAAAAACCCCTTCTTCACCACTCATACACCCAAACAAACCCAAAAACATTCACTGCTTTGAGCAACTGGAACAAAAAAGTACAGGTACAATGCAAAGGAAAGGTTATGCATGAGAGAAGGCATTAAGGTTGTATATTTTATATTAATATTGAGCCTCTGCAAGATCCTAAGGAGCTCCACAGGGTACATGCGGATCCAAAAGGTGCTGGGATCTCTGGACGAAGAAGCCGGTCTCCTCCTCAATGTAAGATGTAGCAAAAGGGATTTTCAGGCTTTCCTTTACCTCTAAAGTCAAAATTTCCACCCATCTCCCCGTTACATCTCCCCTTCCCCAGCCCCACGTCTCCTCTCCCAATCGGCGTCACCTTCTCCCGCAGTCCCTGGGTCATCCCCTCCCAGACTGCCTGACCTAAATCCCTTTCCTCTCACCCCCCGGTCATAAATCCCAGCAGCGACGTTCGGCGGGAGCCGGGCTCAACCTCGGCCCCACTGGTGAGGCGGCGCTGGCGTCACGGGTTATTTGGGGGCCAGCGGGGTGACGTGAGTGTCGGTGTGACACGGATTAAGGGACACGGGATGGCTGCGAGTGACGAAGGGCAGGCACCGCTCCTTCTGCCCACTGCTTTGATGGACATGGGTACACCAGCATCTTATGGTCAAAACAGCAAATCAGGGAGAGATTATACCGATTTAATACCTATTTTTAAATCTATATCGTGCCTGATATGCACAGGCAAGTGTCCATCTCGCTACACCTTTTTTAAATGTATTTTTTCCTCACTTATTCTACCCATTGTAATGAATCTCTTTCCAACGGATGCAACCTCGGAGCGGCTGAGAGGACCCGAGCACACCAGCAGAAATCATGATTTTTGGCACTCTGTGAAGGACGAGGAGAGTGAAAGCCACGTGAGGTCCATGTCTCCTGCTCGGCACACACCAAGGATGCTCAGAGAGGAGTTTTCTTTGTGGAGTTTGGGATTTTGGGAGTTGGACTAGGCGACCTTTAAAGGTCCCTTCCAACCCAAATAATTTGATAATTATCTGAACCTCGAGGTCTTGGAGCTCAAATTCACTGTGCACACGGTGAGCTGCTGGATACAGCCAAAATTACATTGTAACCCAGACTTTGAATTTCACTTGAGAGCTCAGCGCTGAGAGAAAGGCGTTGAAACAGAAGCGAGGCCACCAGCTCAGCTATTCCCACCCCGCACAAAAAGGTGGGCGAGCGCCAGGAGCCTCTGCAGTGGCTTGGCCTCCCCTGCTCGGCTTCTCACAAAAACCCAAAAGAGCGAGACATACCCCCAAAAGAGCAAGGCGTGTTTGTTATTGACCCTCGCCTGGCAAGTGCATGAAGAGGGATCAGCTCTGTTTGTTTGTAGCCGGTAATGATGTCAGGAAAAGTGGTTTCTTTGGGGCTTTTTCCCCCAAAGCCTGGTTTGATCCCTTTTGTTGGGAGTGCCTTTGGTGAGTCTCACACCCTGGTGCTGTTAGCAAGACAATTAGGTTAACAGTGCCTTGGCTCCAGCTGTCTGTCAGAGCCTGCATTGCAATGCAAATGAGCGCTGCTGGAGCTCTTCGAGCGCTGCTGGATTCAGGAAAGGTCCTCAGCTACCTCCAGGACTAAGGGTTTGGGATGGGAACTGTGGGCTGCGGGGGATTTTACATCCAGGACCTCATGTGTTTGGCGTGAGGGGCACAATACGTTGTGCAAATATGTTATATGGATGTGATATGCTATACAAATGCAATATATTATGCAAATGCAATATATTATACAAATGCAATATATTAACATATTTTAGTATATTTTCAGTGCTTTAAGGTGGCTTAGAAAGAAGTTGTTGACAGACTTTAATAGGGCCTGTAGTGACAGGAAAAGGGGTAATGATTTTAGATTTAAAAAGGGGATATTCAGACTAGACTGAAGAAATTCTTTATGCTGAGGGTGGTGAGACCCTGGCCCAGGTTGCCCAGAGAGGTGGTGGATGCTCCATCCCTGGAGACATTCAAGGCCAGGTTGGATGGGGCTCTGAGCAACCTGGTCCAGGTGAAGATGTCCCTGCCCATGGCAGGGGGTTGGACTGGATGACCTCTAACCCACAGCATTTGATGATTCCATGATTCAAACCGGTTTTATTCCTTCTCTTGGGTGTGCAGTCACCCCAGCACATTTTGGGACAAGTGTCACTCCCCTTTCAAAGTGTCTCCCCAAGTCTGCAGGGTTAATTAGAAAGCAGTTCTTTATTGGTTACTTAATATTTACCATTTCTGGAGTAATTTTCACCTGCAGATATCACAAAGCCAGGCAAGCGCTGGTGGCCTAGCTGCATGGATGGGCAACCAGAAGTGCTAAAGCCCAGGTTCCTTCCCACGTGGACAGGGATGTGCCCAAGGTCACCTATGGCAGGGCCAAAAAACCCTGTTATTAACTCCTGGACCCACTCCAAATCTCCATCCTTTTACAGCATACACTATGTTATGCTTTTTTGGGTCACTCTCTGACAGTAAAATAATTCCAGTGGTAATCAGAGAAAAAAAAAAGCACAACAATTTTTCATTCCTATTTATGTCAAAGCAGATTTTGGTCCCAGGCAGGTATAACCACCTGAACATTTAATAGGGCTGCCCCAAAATCTGGCCACTAACTAATTTCGAGCCAGATTCTGCAAATACCAGGAGTGATCCTGGGCCTGTTAGGAGTCTCTCTGGTCTGATCATGGGAATATTTGCAAGGCTGGGCTTTAAAACTGGTTTAAGTATCATGGCTTTCCCCTCTAATGCGCTAACTCACTTTATCAAGTGACCTTAAGCAATTTATCCACCCACATTTATTATATGAGGTGCTCGTCCGTGGGAGCGCAGGATGGGGACCCGTGGGGACTTGTCCTGCCCCACAGCCTCTTGGTGCCTCAGTTTCCCCATCCTCAGCAGGTTCACGTTGGCAGTTAGAATGGGGGATCGTGCGGAGCCAGAAATCTTCACTTCCCATAGCAAGAACAGCCACAGCGCTGCACATTCATCATTTCTGCTGCTCATTTTGGGGCAATTGGGGGCATATGAAATACTTGCCCTTTCTTCGGCAACAGGTGCTGTAAAAGTAGAAAGTATTATTAGCATTATTGCTTTATGGGCGATGCTCACAATCATATACGTTTTTTAAAATGCATTTTTTAATTTTTATGGAGGGATGGGGTTTAATCATTCAGTATTACGAATTACATTGGGCTACAGCACACCCAGGCTCCGGGACACCGCGGGAGTGGGGGTCAGACCCTGCACCGCGAAACGCTCTCTCCCAAAACCCCCCTCCCCCCTTTCTGGACAGCGGTGCGGAGTTGGTGGGGGGGGATCC
>NW_010160595.1:0-12219 GCF_000695765.1 Mesitornis unicolor | reverse complement strand
GGCCTGTCTTTCCTGAAAAGGACATAGCCAAAAATCATGAAAGAAAAATTGACTAGCCAGGTGCCTCCTTTTCCCAAGTGATTATTGTTTATTAATTGATATGATAGTTCATTTAATATTTACTGGAAGTGAAAAAGGTAAAATAACCTGTTTTTGCTAATTTATCTGGCTAGACTATTGAGGTATACAGTGTAATTAAGAGACCCTTTTGTGGTGAAAGTATCCAGTTTGAGCCTCTTACATCCTGTTTGCTACATACTCTAAATCCTGAACTCTTACTACGAGGAAAACACTTAATCTTTCACTTTCTTTAGAAAGAATTTTATTTGTGTTCATCATCCATAGGAGCTTTTTTTTGCTAGTACAGTATACCACATTACAAAAGATACATTGTTTTATGTCACCTCCTCTGTCATTCACACAAAACAAGTATGATAACTACAATGGCTGTTTAGGCAGAAAAAAAAACAACTGAAGAAAAAATTCAGTGATATCTCAATTGCATCCATATGCGATGAAGACATTCTTACCACTGGACCAGCCAGGTTTCCACAGATTAATGGCAAATATGCCATGAACCAGCTATGATCTCATAAACTCTCCACAAAAACATCATTTCTTGGGACAAAATTTAGGAGGTCAGTATTGAGCAATTCTAATCATCATGGTAACTGTGTTGTTTATGTCTAAACACAACTCATTATGGCTCAGACTGTGTTGACAATCTGACACTGTTGACTAATATATTTTAATGGAAGTTTTAAGACTACCCAGAATTAAATTATGTGGTCTCCAAACCAGTGATGTATATGTCTCTCTTCTCCATCCCCATCTGTACTACTGGGTTTTTAGCTAGAGGGAACCTCAGAAAAGAACATAAAGGGACTGAAATGAAGAATCTTAAAGCTGTTCTAAAAAACACCCCAGATTTCAGGAAGAATTTTTATTCCAAAATCATGTCTCTGTTCAAAATGTGGTGCTACTTATTATTGTGCATTATAATCTAGACACAAAAAATATTATGAGAATATGACAGGTGCAATGTACTAAACAGTTTTTACTGTAATCCATTTGAATTAAGCTATGTGGCCAAAATGTAAAGTCCATCTGTTAATTATATCTTTCCCACAAATAAACAAAAAAACCCTCAAACAAATAAACAAATTAAATTCCATACTCCTGTTTGGAAAAGAGGAAAATACAGCCCTACAGTAGGCCATCTGTTAGAATTTATGTAAGTTACGTGAGACACACTTAGGGGTCACTGTGAGGCTTACAGAAGAACAAAGCAGGCAAAGCAACAAAACCAGAACAAAATCAAAGCTCCTACCATCATTTTGTCCTTTTCTTCCTTTGATTTCCAATATAGGCAGAGCACTTTTATCCTACCCACTGCATAAAGGGCAAACATAGTCTCTAGTCCTCTTTTGCATCTGTAGTTTGTAGACTAGATTATATTGTTTACAGTCCTTCAGTCTGCTTTAATCCATTCTGATTAATAAAATTTCACAGTTTATTTCACCCTTTCTGGACTATAATGTATGAGCAGCAGTCAAGCTATTCTTATAATAAAGCAAAAGCCCTTTAAGTAATAGCACAAACACTCAAGGGCCCAAATTAAAGTGATCAAGGACTTCAGGCCATAGTAACCCATAGAAGAACTGCCATCCTGTTATGGGCAAGCCAAGCTTCTGATCATTAACTGGGGCATTGTCAGAGCTCCTACTCAAGTAACAGATGTCTTCTGGAATTTTACTGTTTATATTAAAATACTTCTGAGAGAATGAATGACTTAGTAGTGTCTAAAATTTCCCAGTATCACATTCTTAAGGGAGATGCAAGCTAAAAAATTCCATTGTGTGACTTCTGACTGGATTTGGTTTGTATTTCTTAGTGCAAAAAAAATTGGTGTTTAATTCTAGTGTACATTCCTTTATAAATCTCAGATTTTGTGACTGTTAAATTTCTTTCAATAACCAATCCCATTTTTGTCTTGACCTACATTGAGTAATGATTTCCAGACTTAGCTGTATTTACATAAGAATTCTAAAGGTTATTGTCTTGGAGACAATCATTTGGATATCATTAAGTAACAAAAGAATTTCTGAAGCAGTATATTAAGTGATACAGTCATAAAAATTAACTGTATAATCATAGTCTTAATTTCTTTGTCTTAAAAAAAAGTGTGGTGGAACCAATAGAATTCTATCTCTCTCTTTTCCATGATCCCACTAAAAATGCTTTATCCTTTTCTTATTTATTAGTTGTTGTTAAAACTAAGACTATTTTGTGTGAGATTATCAGTCAACACCTGCAACAGTAGGTGCAAATACAAATGCCACCTCTCTTTACTCTTCACACCTTACTTCCTACTTCCCCAATCTGTCTAAATTTTATAGCCAAATTTCCTCCTTCTCTCTTTCCCTTTTATCTCAGTCAGTTACTTTTTACCCCTAACCCTGCTCCCTTTTCAGCAGCAAATTCAGGTTGCCTTTTCCAACATGTCAACTTCTCCATCATTGTAGATCTCTTCCACTTCACTTTTGACCCTAACATTTTTATTTTTCTTGCCCTATTTCTTCTGCTAAAGGTGGTCACAAATTTTTATAGTAGTGCTGATCAAATTCTATGTTTCCCCCTTCGAGCAGCTTTTAATGTTCTATTTTTCCTCCCTACACATAGTTTTAAATAGTTACCTTTTCAAAGCAACCTTGTATTTTTTTCTCTATTCAGGTATGTCTTTTTCCTTCAATGCTGTTGTCTCTGATTTAAGTTTACATCTTCTCACTGGGTTTGTGTAGAGCTAGAAGAATTTAAATTACATCTGATAACAGGTAAAACTCTCTACTCTCCAATGTACACACATGCCATGTAAATATATTGTCTCTCAGTAGTGCTGCTTTAAATATTGTTCTAGCATAACATACTGTTTGTTTGTAGAACCCAGATTGCTGATTTTCTCACTGATTTCTATCCTGTTTTGTAGCAGTGACACATATTTAGGAAATAATATTAAGCCTTCTTTGAATGCCAGAAGTTTAGTTTGACATGAGTAACATATTTTAGAAAGAAATAAAATGCCATTATAGACCATTGTCTTAAAATACAGTAGTTACTATAAGGTCCAAGTGCAACTGTTAGTATGCTAATTAAAGAAACCTCTGTTTTCTCTTCTTAGTAACTTTCTTGGCATAATTCATTTCTTTGAAGATGGAATGAACGATATACCTTTTACTTTGTCACATGGTCTGATTTTTATTCCCTACCGAGTGCAAAATTAGAAACTATTAAATGTCAAACCAACTATTTGAATTTTTCACTGAATTTTTAACTCATTTCCCTCACTTTATCCCTTAATATTTTCGATAGATTTAAGAATAAGTCGAATATTATTATCTTACAAGAATTTAAAAAAATGAAATCTGAGTTTGATAAAAGCCATTTTAAATCAGAATGTAGACCATTTAAATCAAGGAAAATCCACAAATGCTCTGTATTTTCTGACCTAAACATATCTATTGTCCTCACATTTTAATATAATTTCCTTTTCCTCTTTTTTCTACTCTTTTTTTTGGCTTCTATTTGCCATATTAGAATGTGTAGAGTTCCTCCCACACAATTACCACCCAAACCAGATATGAATTGGTTGCTAGTGGTTTAGAAGAGCTATGGGGAAGCTGTCTAACACCATAAGAACTGGTTACTGGGAGAGGTTTTTCTGGTCCACTCCCACAGGAAGTGAAAAGCTAATGTAGCATCAGCCAATTATGACATTAACAGCTGTATGCTTGACTGCATACAGACTGTCATACTGAGAAGGACAGAAAATTTACACAGCACACAGAACATCTCTAGTTCTTAAGTAAGCTTCCCCATTAATTATACCTTACCCTCCATTGTGTGTGTATGTTCTGCTTTAGCATTGCTCTTTAGCCACTAACAAAATAAGGGCTCTGTGACTTAGCAGCACATTAGAACCCCATCTACCCATCCCAAGAAATCTTATACTCTGATACCTAAGAATTCAGTAGATGCATATTGAACTAAGATGTGGAATTTATTATTAGTTTGATCTGTGTTAAGTTTATTATGAAAGGTTTTTAATTTATACTTTGAACTACATGAGAAAAAAGAACTAAATTTGATCCTGTTCAGCGTTATGCTCAGTGGAAATATCTGCAAGAATAACAACTGAGGTACTTGTAGTAATGTATCCCATTCAGTATGTTTGGCAAAAAAAAGATAAAAAATTACATATCTTACAAAGAGATCTGGAGGTTTGCTAGTTGCTCATTCCTTTAGCAATCAGATTTTGAAGTGTAGAAAGAATGTCTATGTTTTTCTTTCTTCCTTAAAACCTGACAAACCCATACAGCACAAAGAAGGTTTTTATAAGTAATATTATGAGAAGTATCTGCAAAATATACTGCAAATGGTAAACTTGTTTGATAGGACAGGATGGCATTTTTATATTCACAAAGTCTTAGTTTTACTAAACATGCAATCTTTCTAACATATAAAACTCTGCAGAGGTGTCTGAGAATATACATCAGCACTAAGTAGCCATAACACTTTATGATACTATAAATGTAGAAGCAGTACTATTACATTTGATGAGAGTTATTCACTTTTCTACAGCAATGACTACACAAGAATTAAATAACATTGAGCAAATGAACAGAGTGGAAGTACAGCAAAATACACTAAACTCAATTTATTCTGTGAAAGTGAACATTTAATGCCTAAGGATGTTATTTTCTTCTTCACTTTACTTATGTTAGGTAGGTCCACACTACTGATCTTCAATAGCAACTGCACTTGGCCTCAATCTCATATTGCATGGTTCACATCAGGTATCTTGGGGTGATCAAGAAAATCCAGAGTGAGTAAAGGAGATAATAAGATCTTGGCATAAGCTTTTTTGGGGTATTTGAATTAACATCACTGAGAAGATCCAGGGCTTATGAGTAGTACTTATGTGTACTTTGTCCAAATATACAATATACATGAAATTACTATCCACTCAACTTTTCAACACAATGGTATTGTAGGTGTTTCAGGCTTCTTGATGTAGAGTAAGACTCAGCAACACCTATTTTGTGAACTGAGTTCTGACACAGGGAGCTGTGGAATCTCCATTCTTGGAGGTATTAAAAAAAAAATCTGGGAAACTGGGTGTAGGTGACTCTGCTTGAGCAGAAGGGTTGGACCATATGACCTCCAAAGATCCCTTTCACTCTCAACCATTCTGTGATTCTGTGGATGGACACACATGTCAAGGAAAGAGACATAGGTATGCAGATAGAGACTGATTAAAATGCAGAAATAAGTGGCACAGTGTCTTGGCATAATCAAATGTATTTAAAATTCCTCAGTCTTTTTAATTTTGGAGCCTTTTGGAGGACCCCTCTGATGTGCCTTAATGATAGACTCTGATAGGCCCATCGCTTTTTACTAATTAAAGGAGAAGACAAAATACCTAAAGCTTAGATAACTGAATTTAAAGCAGACACATCACACCCAATGTGTTTAAATTAGCTGAGCTTCTTCATTTTAACATGTCAGAATCTGTGCCCTCCTGGACAGGAAGAAAGGTATACATGAAGCTCAGTTGCTCTCCCCATAGCCTTGATGACTGCAAGAACTGTTTTACAATACCTGCAGTAACATGAAGGAAGTGTTTGCAGGACAGCATCAGCATTACCCACTAATGTAAAACCAGTTGACAGTTATATCCTTGTCCTATTCATTGGTGAGGAAGTCAGAACTTCCAACATTTTCTTCACTTTAGAACAAATCTGCATGACTGAATTGACAGTTCTTACAGAAGCATAAGGTAAATGAGAATATTAATATTGTCTGAATAGGTAATGGATAAAATAATCTAGATGAGATGAACAATCAAATGTTTAAAAATAAAAAGAATGCACAAGTGCATTTTTTTCTTCTCATTTTTTTAATCTGCATGCAATTCATTTCAAGTTAATAAAGTATTTAAGCCATTAGAAAGTTTGTTTTTAATTAGGTAACCAATTTCAGATTGAACTTAAATAAAATTCAGTGCTATTTCAACTGTGTGGAAGTTTAATAATCAGTAATTTACACTGTATATTATTGTACAGTAGGAAATGTCACTGTAAGAGCAGACCAGACTTCATTTACTTTTCCTGCATGACTGATATTATGGATGATATTAAGGTTACCTTCAGTTATTTGGCAGAGTTATTTATATTTTCCAATTTTTCTCTTGTCCATTCTTTATTTATAAAACTTTTCTTTAGTCTTAAAACTTCTTTTACTGCCTAATTTGTTCATCAGGTTGACAGTGCATTAAAAACCTAAAAAGAAAATCTAATCTAAGTGTTACAGGTTTTCCAAACAAAATGAAATACATTGTTTGACTTAGACATAGTCAGGCTTGGGTATAGGCAACTCCATAATTTTGCAACTAGACAGACAGATGTTATCAACAGAATCCTTAAAAATGAGAATGTTGACAAAGGCTGAATCTTCAGTTCTAAACAAATGTAAAAACTGATAGCTGTCCAATCAGAGAAGTTAGATATGAGGAATGGCTCTAGATTTTTACCAAATGAATTACCTAGATTTTCATATGATACTGTTTAAAAAAGACACTGCTTGCAATTTTCAGAACTCTAGAAATAATATTTTTATTGTATGATCAGAAAGCAAAAAAAAATGAAATAATAGAATCACAGCATCATATAAGTTGGAAGGGACATCCAGAGGTCATCTTGTCAAATCTCTTGCTCAGAGCAAAGCCAAATCAGAGCTGGCTGGTAAAGTCCATGTCCAGTCAGGTCTGAATATCTCCAAGGATGCCAATTCCAAAACTGTTGGAGCGAAACTGTTTGATCACCCTCATATAGTTTATATTTTTTAATTTTTAAACTGAATTTCCTCTGTGTCTGTCATCTCTTGTCCTTGATTCTGCACCTCCTGACTTCCACCTTCTTTACACCTTCCCATTAGATATAGGTAGACAGCAATGAAGTCTCCCCATAACTTTCTCATTCCCAGGCTGAACAACTCCAGTTCTTTCAGCCTCTCCTCCTTATGGTATGTTCTCCAGGCCCCTGAGCACCTTGTTGGCTTTCTGCTGAACTTTCTTTATTATGTCTATGTCTCTCTCTTACTGGGAAGCCCAGCACTGAATCTGTACCCCAGATGTGGTCTCAGATGTGATGGTCTCACCAGTTCTGAGTAGAGGGAAAGGATCATCTTCCTCAGCCTGTGACTGTGCTCTTGCTAATGCTGCCCAGTATACAGCTGATTTTCTTTGCAGACAGGACACAAAGCAGAAGCACTTTCTAAAAAAAACTAAAACAATCAAAATTTTGTGCCCCGCACAAACTAGAGGGTATTACTCAGTCAATCTCTGGCAGTAGTTAATATAAGTTAAACTATTTTATATCTTTCGGTCTCATTTTCTGATAACCAGTGTGGTATCATCCAACAACTAATGCTATCCAAAGTCTCATTACTGACTTCAGTGGGAGCTAAACAGAGAGAAAACATCTGGGTCTACCTTTGATAATATTCAGAACACGGGGAACAGAGTGCACTGTCAGCAAGTTTGCTGATGACACAAAACTGGGAGGAGTGGCTGACACTCCAGAAGGCTGTGCTGCCATTCAACGAGATCTGAACAGGCTGGAGAGTTAGGTGGGGAAAAAATTAATGAAATTCAACAAGGGCGAATGTAGGCTTTGGCATCTGTAGAAGAACAATCCCATGTATCAGTATAGGTTGGAGACTGACCTGTTGGGGAGTAGCATAGCAGACCAAGGGGTCCTCGTGGACACCAGGATGACCATGAGCCAGCAATGTGCCCTAGTGGCCAGGAAGGCCAATGGCATCCTGGGGTGTATTAGAAGATGTGTGGTTAGTAGGTCTAGAGAGGTTATCCTCCACCTCTACTCTGCCCTGGTGAGACTGCATCTGGAATATTGTGTCCAGTTCTGGGCCCCTCAGTTCAAGAAGGACAGGGAATTGCTTAAAAGAGTCCAGTGCAGGGCTACAGAGATAATTAAGGGGGTGGAGCATCTCCCTTATGAGGGAGGAGTGGCTGAGAGAACTGGGTCTACTTAGCTTGGAGAAGAGCAGACTGAGGGGTGACCTAATTAATGTTTCTAAATGTGTAAAGGGCGAGGGTCAGGAGGACGGAACAGTTTCTTCTCAGTGATGTCCAATTATAGGACAAGGAGCAGTAGGAGCAAGCTCGAGCGTAGGAGGTTCCATGTGAACATAAGGAAACATCTTTTTACTGTAAGGGTGACAGAGCACTGGAACAGACTGCCCAGAGAGATTGTGGAGTCTCCTTCTCTGGGGACATTTAAAACACACCTGGACATGTCCCTGTGTGACGTAGTCTAGGTGATCCTGCTCTGGTAGGGGGGGTTGGACTAGATGATCTTTTGAGGTCCCTTCCAACTCCTAACATTCTGTAATTCTGTGATTCTGTGAGTACAGACATCTCAGACAGGCTAAACTATGTATTGTGAGTGATCTTTCTCTCAGCAACATTTTAGATCAAGAATTCTACTAAATAAGATCCATTAATCATCCATACACTTGGTATGTAATCAGTAAAGTGAAAGTAAATCCTTGACATTCTTTCTTTTTAAGGAAATCCAAAGGAGAATACCCTGGTTTGAACTAGTTTTCTATTTAGTGATTTTACTTTTCAGCTCAGTCTTTTCTAAGTGGCTGAACTAGCTGAAACTAGCAGCATGTTTTTCCAGTCAGTGTGTACTGCTACAAGTGATAATCACAAGGCCACTATCTCAGCATGGGTACCATATCTGCACCTGTAGGGAGGAGTGAAACAAAAAAATGACCAACTAGGTATTCCATCTCACATACGACACACTCAGTATAAAGTCAAGGGATCAGGAGGGTCTCAATCCTTCTGTCTTGGATCCTTCTGTCCATCTTGACGTCTTCCCTCCTGCTCTGATCTTGCAATAGCCAAATTCCAAGCAGAAACTTGCTAGTTCATCTGCCTCTGATCCTGATTGGTGTGTTCCTGCATCCTGCTACCACCTGCTGCTGGTTCAGTCTGGGACTTTTCCTGTGCCCCACTCCGCAGAGCTTCTGGTGACATAATCGTCATAGGGAGAGGGTGGGGGGGAGGATTTTATATAGGTTTTGTATATATATTTGTACATATCTGTATATATATTTCATTATTTTCGTATTTATATTATTATCCTTTTGTGTTATTATTATTGTTTTATTAAGTCTGTTACTTTTATTCTCCAACCCGTAAAGTTTCTCTCCCTTATTTTCCTCTTCCCTTCTGGAGAGGGAAGAGGGGTTAATAGAGTGCCTGTCCAGGATTTAGGGGCCAGCCCAGCACTAAACAATGACAGAGAAGGCGTCCCAAGAAATAAGAGCATTCTGTTAACATTAAGTTTAAAGAATTTATCTTTAAAAAGCCCATGACAGATTTAATTAATTTCTGTTTTGTTTGTTCGTTTGTTTATAAATGTTCCCCTTGGTATTGCTCCAACACAAATAGTATCTAATGTGAATAAGGTAATGTAGAGAGCATGTGACAGACATACTTCATGGGAAATGAAGTTCAGGTGTCTTCTCTTCTTAATCAAATACTTGGTACAATCATATACTTAGGAAAGGCACCGTATACATTGATACAGATTTGCACCTTCTTTTGCACCTTTGAACTAAACTTCAAAGAAGTTGTATTTTAGAGAATATTCCTTCTACATTTACCCACTAGTTAGCTCTGTCTCTATGGGTAGATTGGGTTTTTTTTGCTTGTTTATATTTTTTTAAATCAACCCACTCATGTCTCTAGCTCTCCCCTGGGCACATTCCTTTTAATTTCGCATTCTACTTTGTAGCTTTCTTATCAACACATGCTTTAGCAACCAAATTCTTTGTTGAACCTGACCCCTAAATGGAATTGAAAATTAGATTTTGAGATTTTTGATGGTACACATACACAACACTCAGGAAGGCAAATTGAAGTTGAAAATGACAAAATAAAGGCATTGATCGAACCCAGTCAGCATTTAACAACACAAAAAATTGGTGATAATCTTAACATATCAAAATCGAGCTTTGAAAACTATTTAAAACAACTTGTATACATTAGGAAAATAGATATTTTGCTCAAAGACATTCTTCTCACTGTGATCCTCTCTTGAAACATGAGGTAAATGATCCATTTTTTAAATGTATGATGACAGGCAATGAAAAATGAATCGTCTATAGCAACAGCAAATAAAAAGATGTTGGAGCAAGTATGATTTACCAGCCCAAAGCACTTCCAAGGCAGATATTCACCAAAGGAAGGTTATGCTGTCAATCTGGTGGGATTTCACAGGTATTGTGTATTTTGCATTGCTTCCAAGGAACCAAACCATTGATTTGAACCTGTACTGTTGTCAACTGGATAAATTCTATGATGCTATCAAACAGTTGCATCCAGAGTTGGTGAACTTCAAAGATGTTGTATTTCTCCATGATAACACTAGACCACATCTAAGTTTTGTCACTTGTCACAAATTTGTTGCAGCTTGGATGAAATGTGTAACAACATCCACCATATTCACCAGAGCTACCACCATCAGACTACCGTTTCTTTCAGTCTTTACAAAATGCCTTGAAAGGTAAAACCTTTCCTGCTTATGAGGATATCAAATCATTCTTGGAACAATTTTTTGCTGAAAAAGATAAGAACCTTTTTGAGCACAGGACAATGAAGTTACCTGAAAGATGGCAAAAGGTAATTAAACAAAAAGGACAACATAATGTTTAATACAGTTTTTGTTTTCCATGAAAAATTCACCTTTCATTTACCCAGGGTAAAAAACAACAACCAAACAAACAAAGAACCCAACAACAACAAAAAACCACAATTACTTTTTGGGCATTCCAGTAAAAGAGGAACTTTATTTTAAAGACTCTATTTAAAATAATTACTTAAATATCAAATTTAAATTCAATAAGGAAATAATATTCTGAGTAGTTGGCAAACATCTCTAGATTATCACTGCAGAGAGAAAGGTGCTTCTGTAGATCCATAGCTCACCTGAATTAAATATTGAACTTTGTATCTGCCTTCTTTCTGTCTCCCTGCACTATATACAGTTCAGAAAAAAAAGTTGAGAACAGCATAATCCAGGTTAATTTGTGTTTTAAATCAAGACATCAGGTACCTGAGTCAGTTGTTCCTCTGTGACAGGCTGTAATTCCAAGATTCCCATGCAATTTATTGTGCACAGATATTTCCAATGATGTCATTATTTATTAATGCTGGGAACACCATTTGTACTTCAGAGTTTTTTTAGGAGAACTGAAATTCGTCTGAATGCCTATGACAATGAAGCTGTAGGCAGCAGGTGGATGATTATCTTCATCTCAGAACAAGTGTTTCTGAACACTTGTGAGTTTCAGCTCATAAATCCACAGAATTTGAGGCTTGGAAGTTAAGTTTTAATAGATTAAGAAATCTGTGACAGCTGCTCGGCAATAAAGGCACAAAAAGTTTCTTGCAGTAAAGCTGTTGGTGGAATTTTGTTTCCTGCTTCTTAATTATGGTAGGATTTAGGTGGACTGAATCTCTTTTAATGAATTTTGCATTTAATAATACCTAAAGTTCAAATTCGTTAAAATTTTTACATTGTTAAATTCTACAGATCTCAGGTTACATTACTGCACTGTATCTGTTCTAGTTTGCAACTTAAATTCTACTCTAACCTATATAATAACTGGTAGTCCCTATTATAACTATATAGATATCTATATATATCTATATATATATCTATAACTTCTTTCACAGTGACTCAAATCTCCTTATTAAAAAAGAGAAGGAAATTTAAAAAGTGAATTTAATGAAAACTGAGATATACAGTATATTTCAGGTTTTGATATCACTTTATATTCTGAAACATGGTGAATATTAAAAAAAGTTTTAAATAAAATGCAATTTAACTATTCTTTAACTGAAAAGAGATGAAACTATTCAATCCTCATTATATACACATACATTACAAGTGTTTATGGCTGTGTAAATATGTGGGAATATGTCTGTTTTTGTATATATATCTATTTATTGATGTATATAGGTATGCATGAGAGGTGTCAAGTTGAATTTCCTTGCTGAACAAAAACTAGTTCTATGTCTCCGTCTAAGAGTCAGAGAGAGCAGGATTTTCTCTCTATTGT
>NW_010160594.1:0-32789 GCF_000695765.1 Mesitornis unicolor | reverse complement strand
GTCCTGCCAGTGCCGCAGCTGCTGTACGGAGGAAAGCTGGATTTCCTCGTCTTCGATTACCTCTCCGAGATCACCATGTCGCTGCTGACGGCCGCCAAAGCCCGGTCTCCCGTAAGTAGCCGCCGGGAGTGGGCTCTGGTTCCTCCCCTTCTCCGCTCTCGCTCCGGTCACCCTCGGAGTCACCTCAAAGCATGTCAGGTTCTGGCGGACCGTTTGCTTTTTTTTGTACGTCTTACTTGCATGTATTTATTTTCATACATTCAGTTTCATGTAGGAGAAGCGTTCCTGTCCTTTTTTTTGTGGCATCATGCACTTTTTTGAAAGCTAGTTGTTCTGCCCTCTTTTTCTGCTATCCAAGAAAAGGGGTGGAGTTGGCTTAACCGTAACAAATAGTTACAGTTTTTAATTCTTTCAGGATTTAGGTTACACTTCAGATTTTGTCTCTGCTGCAATGGCTCCCTATATAAAAGATATTCACAGGAAAGGTATGTTACTCTTTGCGTGAGTCTGTATGTTAGTTAAGCTCACTTGCTTAGATTAGTTTTATATGGCTGCAGTTACTGTAAACAGCTGGTTTTTAGCCTAACGTTTTGCTGTCCTCTAGGAATAATGTTTTAAACCTCAGCAAAAATCCCATCGTAATAGATATGAAGCGTAGGTGTGATGGTGATGTTTAAATTGGGTTAATTTGAAATGTATGCTATAATGATACATGTGTCTCTTCATGTATTTCTTACTGTAGCTTAACTTGTGAATGGAAGGTTGCCTTACAGATCTTGGTTAAAACATGAGCTCTAGGCATTATCAATACAATCTAAAGGTGTTTCAACATTCCCGTATAGTTCTAGAACATCACTTATTTTCTGAACACTTTTTCTGTTTACTTTGTCTTTCTTTCTGAGCTTGAGAGTAGAAAAGGAATTATTTCTGAGTACCCAATACCTTGTGAACACAGTCTGGAGTTAGTAGAGATAGATGCATGTTTCTGCTAAAATGCAGTTGTTTGGAGAGAATGGATACTTGAATGACTGGTGTCAGATACTGTTTCTGTAGGAGCTGTTTTGACGTTTTCAATCTGTTTCATCACATGTGTCTTTTTTTGGTCACTTTCCCTTATGCATAAGGGAAAGATGACAGCTATAACTTTTTTTTTTTCTGTAAACAATTTTGCATTTGCTTATTCCAGTCCTACAGATTGAATCAGGTGCATATTTTAATATGATTTTAGTAGTTGATTAGATGTCTGACACCTTGCAATGATGTCTTGCTTGTGTTTCAGCACATTTTTAAGTTGGTAAAATACAAGTGATTGAACTTAATTTGTCTTTTTTGTTTAGGTGTCCGTGTCATCAGCAATGCTGGTGGAATTAATCCACTTGCTTGTGCAGCTGCCCTTCAGGAGGTGGCAAAGAAAGCAGACGTTGATTTGAAAATAGCTGTTGTTGCTGGAGATGACCTAATGAGTGAGGTATTTCACTTTGTTGTAAGGATTAGCATTGTGGAAATTATTTTAGTCTATGTAGCATGAAAGTGGCACTTACTGTCCTGTAGGAACTTTGTGTATCTCTTATGCAGTAGCCTTCTAACATTAAAATAATCTAAAAATTTTTGCTTCATTTTCTTTATTTTTTTTATGCATGAGAACAGTTCTCGGTCCATCTTATGTTTGGTGTGTGATAGAGGTGACTTTTATAAGATTGTGGATCTGCTGTTTATCCTTTTGAAGCAGACTCTGAATCTGATCTAAGGTCTGCTTGCACTTCAGGAGAGGCTAGGGTATGCTGTTTACTTATTGTTTCTGCCTAAACTAAAAATCCTGAATGTTAAATCTTAAACCTAAATGTGGTGTAGTTACCATGTGTTCCAATTTTCATTCTTCCTAGCTGTTTTTAATACTTTACAGGCTGTAAAGTGTTAAAGCCTGATGTTGTTTTGTCTACAGGTAGCTGTTTTTCTGTTTTAAATTTTAAGTTTGTGGCCAGTAACGTAACGTTAAGTGGGATGATGGAAGTTTTAATATTTTAAGAAACCCTTGAAATCTAGACATGAAATAGATGGAGTTTTTTGACACTGTGCATGAAGTCTGGTTCCTCAAACAGTGTTGGCCACACCTGAAAAGATACTGTGAAAACAGTTTGTACATTGATAGTCAATAAAAGGGGATAGGTTTGCACTGTGGTTAAATGTGTGTCTGTAACCTGGAAAATTATTTATCTGTATAGGCTCTGTTACTCCTTGCATGCTATTGAATGTGAAGATGGGCAAGTAAGATTCTTTATTTGCAAATTATGTGCAGTGCTTGGACTTCCTTTCAAGAAACTTCTGCCTTACTGAAATTATTTTAGCAGCAGTGGTCCAGAATTTCATTAGTGGTCATTATTTGAGCTTGGCGTGGATGTTTCTGATCTGAAATGGATTATTTTCTATGCTGTTGTCAGTGTATAGCTTACAGGAGCAACAAAGAGAATGCTTTTGCTGTTGATACCAAACATCGCAAGTTTCACTATGAAATGTTATTTATGGTTTGGAGGTTTTCAATCTTTAATGTAGAATATCAAATTAGTTCAAGGTGCAAGGGGTTTTTTTCCACACTAGCATTAGATACTGAGTCTGTGCAGTCACTGGCCCCTGGATCCACTGGTTTCCCAAGCTGGCTAATGCTTGGTCAAAAATACACCCCATGCGTCCACCCCTCCTCTGGAACCACCATGTATTCTAAGTATTACCTGGAGCTGCAGAATTAGCCTTGTTTTTTGGCCACACCACCATTGCCGTTACAGCTGACACATTTCTACTTGCAGGGTTTGATTTATTTAGTCCTACAGCAATTAAGGGCAGTTTAAAAGCCTAGGGAGTACACCAGTTCACTATAGTTGATTGTTTGTGAATGGACTAGCATTCTTTAAATACTAACTTATTTTTTCTGTGTGCTGGATAACTATGGTTAAAAGTGTGTGTAGGGCTTTCAGCCATTCAACTGATAGATACTGTTGCTAATTTTAATGATGATGCTTTGCTTAGAGTTGCTATGAAGTGGATCTGTTGTTTGTTACTAATAAAAGTATTACAGTAGGCACTACAAAATAATCAGATTTGGTGTTCTGTCTCTTTTCTAACAGAAAGAAAACCTAAAAGGAGCTGGTATCACTGATGTAGAGAGTGGCAAACCATTTCCAGAGAGCATTCATAGCATGAGCGTGTATCTTGGGTGAGTTATTTTAACAAGCTGGTTATTCCAATAACTCTTGGCTTTCTAACAGATGTGGTATTTCTTTATGGGCCCCTTAATCTCTGTTGCATTGAAATGTAAAGCTGTTACCAGTCTCTTAAGTTAGTTGTTTTCTACGTTGCATTTTCCTTTGACAGCATCAGCAGTGGATGTTTATTTGCAAAGCAAATGATAAATTTATGTATGTATGTAAAATAAGTCAACATCAGTGTGTATTGGGTAAAAGCTGTAGGTTCTGCAGATAGTTCACTTTTAACTCCCTAAATTTGATGATGTTTACAGTTTGATTCTTAATTCAAATGCATAAAGTCCATCTGAAAAATTTTGCATTAGGGTATTAATCCTGAAAGGTTTCTTCTGTCCCTCCTGATCTGGGGCTATTAGGTGTTCTGTGGACTGAGGTCATGTGCATTTTTAACAATAAGGGCCAAATGGTTTTATTTACTGCTTTTTAAAGGTAGTTACACAGTTTTTCTATCAGTATCCTGTACGTATGTATTCAGCAACCCAATTTGTGCTTTTTGGCTGTGACTGTTACTTTGTGCCCAGCAATCTAGATTGTTTCTGTATGCTGTATATTTCCTAGTATTGTTTGGTTCATGTAGCATTTGGGGAACAAAAATATTTACAACTTCTATTTACAGCACTAAGAGAGCTTCTGTGTCTTCTAACTTACCTCTTGACTAAAACAGGTGTAAGTGCATAGATACTGTAGGAAAACACTGCTCTTGGCTTTGTTCTTCAAAGTATAGCCAATGACAGGGCAAGGGGCAATGGGAGCAAGCTGGAGCATAGGAGGCTCAATCTGAACATGAGGAAAAACTTCTTTACTGTGAGGGTGGCAGAGCATGGCCCAGGCTGCCCAGAGAGGTTGTGGAGTCTCCTTCTCTGGAGACATTCAAAACCAACCTGGCCGTGTTCCTGTGTGACCTGGTCTGGTGATCCTGCTCTGGCAGGGGTTGGACTGGATGAGCTTTCAAGGTCCCTTCCAAATCCTAATATTCTGTGATTCTGTGTGTGGATTACATGGTTTGAGTTTTCAAGCTGCCTATTTCATGAAGAGCAGAAGGATCCAGCAGGCAGCATGGGTTTAGAAGCCAGGAGCCCCACACTCTGGTCAAAGCCTGCTCACTAAAATGTATGAACTTGAGCGGTTTGGGTGAATATTTTCAAGCCTGTCTAATTTTGACTGAGCTGACTCTTACCTGACTGGTCCAGAAAATCTGTTGCCCACATTTCTTGTCTGAACTGTGCTGTTCTTGAAGCTGGTTGATAATGCAACTTCTAAAATTGGAGGGCAAACTCACCAGACTTTCTCAGTGAAGAATATTGGTCCTTATAGACTCATCTACAAATGAAATAAGAGTAATGAATCTCTGAAAACACTGTTTGCTGTTACTGATAGTAGCAGTGACTCTCTATGCACTATGTTCAAGACAGTTTCTATGAGCATCAAGTGTTTCAGTTATGTCACTTAGGTACCTGAATTTGGTAGGGTGTTCTGATGATTGCTTTTTAAAATATTATTCTTGTATATATGAAGTGACAAGTTGGTTGATAAAGTTTATTTCATTGATTTCCTACAGGATTTTAAAATGATTTTTTTTAAAATGATGCTTTAAAAAGTAAAGTACTCGCTGTTGTGTTTTGTTACATTTAGTGCAAGACCAATAAGCAGAGCTCTTGACCTTGGAGCTGATATTGTTGTGACGGGTAGATGCGTTGACAGTGGGATTGTATTAGGACCACTCATTCATTCTGTAAGTACCAGTTCATGTCCATATCATAATTAACATGTGTGCACGTGTGGAATAATTACTAGGGATGGCTTGGAAGGCATTGTTCACACAAGGGGGTTCATTTTCTGCCAAATTGCTCCACTTCTTAATGCAACAGCATGAATAGTCAGCAATCATTCAGACAATTTTTGCTCTTTATGAAAATGTAGAAACTAAATTAAAAATAATGAGCATCTTTTTTTTTTTCCTTACATGTAGGAAAAGTTGCCAGCTTTCACTTCTCCTAAAATTATAGCAGGGATATTTATGAACTTGTGTATCGTGAAGCTGGAAAGCGTTTGGTGAAGTTAAGGAAGTCTTACCATGTTTCACCAGTGTTTCACTCTTACTTTCCCCCCTCCCCTCCTTAAAATTTGGTGTGCAAGGTTAAGAAACAAGTATATTTTTCTTTACCACGAGGTGGCGATAGTAGAGCTCACGTTGGGTTTTGGGTGTCTAAAACACCGGTCTTTTTCAGTGGGTAAGCACTTTTATTTTAAGCAGTTGAGTGTCAATGCAAAATTTCTCAAATTCCTTGAATTTAAACAAATTATACAGGCAGGATCGGTGGTTTTCTGAAGTATTTTGAATAGGTTATACATTTTTGTGAATGGTCACACATTGAAACATGGAAGCTTGCTTTTAGTGCATATTTTAAAAAAATATGAGGGTATGTGTTAGTGTCTAGTTACAAACATCCTTTCTAAAAGTTCATGCTTTTCTGACTTCGTGCACGTCAAACATTGCTTAATCTAGAACTAAAGTTTCCCATTTATAATTACCATTATGACTTGTTATTTTATTCCCAGCTTTTTACATTCTGAAGATATCTGTCAGTGTGTGGTATTTACTCCAGAGAGGCCTTAAGTAATTTATTGAGAGGTCTTAGGGAAGTTTCTGCTAAGTTCTAAATAAGATGCATTGAATATATTGCTTGCACTGTATTGAACTTGGGAAAAATAATTTCTAATTAAACAGAAAGCATACTTCCAGTTTTTAAGGTGACTTCAGGAACTGATAATTTTCAAAAGTTTAAAAAAAACCATAGTGGTTCGTTTACATGACACAAAATAGGCGCCAGACTCTTAAATCTCTGGGTTACGCAAACTTTCATTAATACAAATATTCCACAATTTTTTTAAAGAGGGCGTGACATTGAGAGCTTATATCTCTTTGGGTGTATAAATAAGAGGAAAACTGAAATACATCAGAGCTCTGTTACTGTATGGCAGCTCAAATCCCTGTGCGGCACCTGCCGATTATTGTTGTTTACATTTCTGCAATTCAGTAAAAATATATATCCAATGCATTGTTATTCGAAGCAGTGAATATACTACGTGCAGTTTTCTGTACTGTATACAACTTTTATATATGTAACATATTTGTATTTTTCTTCTAGTTTGGCTGGAATAGGGATGACTATGACTTGCTGGCTGCAGGAAGGTAAATGATATAAGAAGAAATGGGTAAATTTATTTTATCATATAATGTCGGGATAGCAGAACTTTAAAGCACTTAGTGATTTTGCACATTATTATTGAATTAACTTATTTGAATGCTTTTGTTAGGCTTTGAGTTCTTTTTGAAGACCCACTTAATATTCTCTTGTTTGGAATTGAAATTATAGAAACTTAGTTCTGGTTATGTTTAGTGCGTAACTTATAAATGTATTAGATGCCTGTGAAGGGAAAAAAATAGCATGCTCTGTTCTTAAGCTTTATTTCCATTTTACTATTATGTTTTAAAGCTGGATTTGTGAAATGTGATTTTACAGAATATTTAGTTATTTGAATGCCGTTTTCCCAGCCTTGCAGGTCATCTCATTGAATGCGGTGCTCAGTGTACTGGTGGAATATTCACTGATTGGCATGCAGTACCAGACTGGTAGGTAACTGTAACATCAGCATGTGTGTATATAGTGGACCAAAGACGAGGTTTCTTACTATATCTGTGTTGTGAAAACTCCTTCTACTCTATTCTTTTGGGAGAGTCCTCTTGATATTTTTCCACCTTAGTGTTACTCTTCTACAGGGTCTGTTCTCCCTATTGCAGTTCACCTCTCTGGTCAACTCGGGGCTTTCTTTTTAGATGATTTGAAAAACAAATTAGCCCTTTGATTATTTTTTTATTGTTTTAGATAATTTTTTCTATTTCCTTTTTTATCATCTGATTTTTTGGAAAGATTTTTCAATTTGCTTTTGTGAATGGTTGTAATGGAAAAGACAATATGTGTGTTTTGAATGCTGTTTCATCAGTCTTAAGTTAGAGTTGCCTACTGTGCGGTCACAAATCTTTCGTATTTTGCTTTGGTAGGGATAAATGCATGCCACAGTCTTCTCCTGCTGTATGACCTGATCTCCACAAATGTGTTGAGCTCTCAGTCCTTACATGTGTATCTTGTGTTCAGACCTACCGAATTAGACTTACACATAGGTAGGTCCTTCTGCCTGCTGAGAAGTACCAGAAGAAGGGACTAATGTACCCTGCTTTTGACCAACTTGTTTTTAAGAGTAGTTGAAAAGTAAGCAGGGAACATGTTTGGCATAGGATGAGTGATTCTGGCTGAAGTTTATTCCCGTTTTCCTTGGGATGAGAGGGAGGAATCTTGCCCTGTGCTGTGTCATGAGAAAGGTGGTGCTTCCTTTATGTGGTGGAGGAAAGGGTTGAAGAGCAGTGGGAGAGATACAGGAGAGAAAGGTGGCTTTCATGGGGGTGTTCCTGCTCCCAAGTTGTCCCTGGGAAGGAGGGCACTGAAGCAGCCTGGAGTCCATGTGGATGGACCAGCTGTGTCCTGCCAGCTGAAGAGCCGCTCTCCTGAGTTAGCTCTCTAGGATTGCCAGGCTTTTTTCCCCTTGTAGTGACTGTTTCTGGTTCGGAGTGGGATCCTGAAAGACGTATCCTGCTTTTCTGAGCTCCTGAACACTGTGGATTTACAGGTGAAAGCACGTATGGCATTGAAAGAAACAGGGTCAGATGTTTCTTTTCACCTATGAGAAGGCTACTAACCCCGAACAAACTGCACTCTGTTGTGTCCAATGGGAAATCCAATGAGAGGGTTTATAGTAATGAGACACCATTCAGTTTGGAAATTTATAATTACTAATCTTATTACTGTTCTGAGATATCTCCTGATGACTGTATCATGAGACTTCTTAAAATCTTCTGTGACTCCAAAAGATGTCGCTTTATAGAAGAATGAAAGAAAAATCCAGAATACTGCTTTTCCTATTAAAATGCTTGGTAGTTCTTTATTTCTAACGATTTTTCCATGAGAAATGAAAGTCTAGTTTAATAAAAATAAAAGTAAGTTTAAGTATATTAAGCTATGAGGTACTGGAATGAGAGTAGCTGCTTTTATAGCTTGTATGTACATTGTATATGCATAGCTAATACTCGTGTGTATGTGTAAAAATCCTGTAACTGTGTCTAAAATCATAGTCTTGTGGGTTAGAGCTGCCTGGTGCTGACTTGAATTTCTACTGAAAATATTGAAGGGTAGCACCCAATACTGCTATGTTACCTTGCCCCCATCCATCTGCATGCCTACTTCTGAACCATGCCTGATTTTATTAGTGCTAATAGAACCGTAATTTTATTTACCTTCAGGTTAAGTCCACTAAAGAATTAATCACGATGCCTTAAAACTAGTGGTTTTGTTTGCAAACTTGATGAGTCTTAAGATTTAATTGATGAAATTCTTGAAATAAAAACATGTTACATGTCAGCCTGTATGATAAACTCCTAAAACTCGTAAAAACCAAAATAGCATGTGAGCTTTAATTTTATATTTGGAGAGGCAGAGTAGAAGGTGGACTAAGGCGGACTTGTGGTCCAGCACATTGAGTTAGGATATGGGAGGAAGAAAAGAGGGGAGGAGATTTGTTAGAGAGCTTTGCTCCTTCCCCACCCTGATAAATAGTTGTTTACTCTATTTGGGCACAAATGTATGAATGGGAAATATTATGAAAGCTTTTGGGCTGCAGAAAAATATACTTTCCATTTGATAGCTTAGTAGTAACCTGTTGACTCCTTAAGTTAAACTTGATGGTGTGAGGTTTTTGTTAATTAGGCAGTGTGAATCCATTTTCAATGCATGCAGAGAATGCATTGCATAATAATGCACAATAATAATACGATAATTTGTAGTTTCAGTAATGACCAAAACATGCAATACCTGCTGCCAGCGGCTTTACTTATATTGTCAAGGGGTCAGTAGTTCTGCAAACTCTTTACTTGACTGTAGTCTGGTAATGATTTCTCCCTCATTTAGGAAAAGCTACGTTTTCATCAGTCTCCTGAAAGTAAGCGTGTGTAATTTAGATCTCAACAAATCACAGTGCCTGTGATGCGTAATGTTAAATCCAAACCAGCCCAACAAAGTCAGTAAATGTGGGAGGAAGCAGCCAACTCAAATCTCTGCATTTGTCATCAGAGCTTCTTTCACGTACTAATTTCTCACTGCCATGAGTGTGTTCATGCAGCCAAGACCACTTCTCATTCAGCTCTGCAAACGTTTGTTGGACCTCTATGCTAGAGCTTAAGAAAAGCTTTTACAACATTTATGCTGTTCTCTGGTGAATAAACACTAGAGGGCGATCTCACTCTCTTTTCCTCACATCTGATTGCAGCGTGTAGGTCTGGCTCAGGTCATATTTTTTACTGTCTTTAGAGTTTCTTGCCTTTTTTATTCCCTCTCTGTCTCTCCCTGAGAACAGTAGTCCTTGTTGCTCTTCTGTCTTTGACTGCTGAAAGAGGTGTAAGTGTACCGCTAAGAGGGGGTGATGGGTATGAGCTTTTCTAACTTGTAAACAAGTAAAAGGGAAGACCGTCGAAATTTAGGTTTATAAACCTTATCTGTCTACAGTTTATGCATAAGGAAAAATAATTAACTCTGTGAACAAGAGCACTTTCAATTGAAACTAAATAAAGCCAGGTAAGTCAGCATCGGAGCTCACATTCCATCCACATATTATCATGTCTCTCAGTATTGAGGCACAGGATTGGACCCACTTCATTCATCCAACATAATCTTGTTAGTTGTTTTTCAAAAGTTCTCTTGAAATGTTTGATGCAGACCACTTCTCGGAACTCAATTCCACTGCAAAAAGGGTGCTTTAAGTCACAGACATGTTCATGTAGGTGTATTGTGGGAATTGAATGGTGAGCTGTTAAAACCTAAGCTATTCTTTCTTTTTCTTTGTTGTCTCGGTAAATTTTCTCATGTAAAACAAGCGAAATGCATGTTCCAGCTCGCGTCTCTCTAATTACTTCAGTTGATAGAAACTAGACTTAGTTGACTTCTGTCTGCTGACCTAAGGCTCTGGGATTTCTTTAATTGTACTGGGTATATCTCCATAGTATATTTGACTGTAGTGCAGGAATGATGAAGCTGTAAAGTTTCATGCAGTTCTCGTGAAAACGAGCAGATAGGTAGAGGGGACATGAGATGCTGTTCACTTTTCCAGTGAGAGGAAGGCTGCTTGACTTGCCCCTTGCGTGGATTTGCAGATATTTAGCAGAGAGAATGCAAGAAACCATTAGTTCACAGTTTCTAGAAGACTAATGAGCATTATTAACTGAACGACTTGAAGTAAAAATTATTTTAAAAAGGTGATTATTCCTTTTCTGTTATTTGTGTAGTAATATATGTTAGCAGTTGTTCAGAAGAAGTGATAATACATTGCTGCTCCCTATTTAATATCTGGTGCACAGCACTCAATAGGGAGTCCACACAATGTGTCAAAATGAACCGTGGTGCCAGGACTATATTGATAATGCACAGCTCTGTATTTAATTTTCATTTAACCCCAGACATTGCTGTCTCTTACTGTTATGTAGTGCCAGTGGGTGATTAGTACGTTGTTTTGTTTTGTTTTGAAATGCAGGAGAGAATAAACTAATGCTGATCAGTAAAGTAATCATTTTGAGGAGATGGTAAACACTGACATTTTGCCCTAAGCCAAGAGTGTACAATGGTTGAGACTGCATAATCCTCTGGCCTGGGATCCAAAAGGGTAAGTCAATAGTTGTAGTCTCTTAAGGGCTGGATCCAGATTGCTTAACTTGGGACTTGAACAGAATCCGGCGTGTGAGTCCCAGTCAGCAATGTGGAAATGCCTTCTTCTCTGTAGCACCATCTATTCTGGAAACACCAGGCAGCCTCTATGATTGGCCTGAAATTAAAGGCAATTAAAGAGTTTATATACAGTGCCTACTCCAAAATGCCCTACTAAAAGGAGATAAGTGATGCAATCAATACATTTTGCCTAAATCAAAATTGCAGCAGAAGTTAGGAAACCTATTAGCATCTACATGTAAAGAGATGCACATGCCTTACCCATAAGTATGTGCTGATCTTGCCTGACACACGTTAGTGGTTTTGAATTGGTTGTAAAAACTCCGCTAGAAGTGGTGGCAGTTTCTACCTTTTGCCTGATAGCATCGCAGTGAAAATCTGTGCCCAGGGAGCTGAGGTGCTTGGCTCAGAGTTCTCAGTGTGGCAGTCATTGAGTCACATCCCAGGAAACTGGATTAGTTTAGAAGTTCATTTCACAGCCTACTTGGAGCCTGGTTCACTTCTATGTCACATGCATTGCTGTGGCTTTTTTGTTTTCTTTCTTGCAGCATCTTTCCCTGCAAGTAAATACACTTAACTGTCCCATCTTCTGCCCTCAGTCTATCAGTAGTGGCAAGAATGAGATACTTGAGGGGTTTGGCACCTTATGAGGGAAGAAATACTCATTTTATCTCAGACAATGTCTTATTCCCTGAGCCAAACAGGACCCAGTGCTGATCATGGATTTTACTCTTTTTTTTGGTAATACAAATGGTGTAAGATACGTGGCAAGACAAGAGGGAATGATGTCTTCATAGCTGCCCAGGGATTGAATAGTGCATTGTCCCAGAGTAGAGAGGAGGTCTCTGCTTAGACAGTTATCCCCTGTGACATGCCCATAAACTGTAACATTTCTAACAGCTGAAAATGAATAAAACTCAGCATTTTGCATGGGAAAAAACTAATCCAGAAGTTAAGTTGTCTGGCAGAGAATTGACAGGAGACTTGATTTCAGAGCCCTGATTCCTATTAGAGTAGGACAGCAGCTGTAGGTGGTTGATAAGAAGATGGCTTCAGCAGCAGAACCAGTTTTGGAACTTCCTTACCCCTGTGCTGTTGGTAAGGATCTGCTGTAACTGTGAACTCCTCACCTAGCCCAAACATGGAGGGAGTTTCTGAGGTTTAATCTTCACTAGGATTTATTTAGTGCTCTGGTTTACTAATGCATATAATTTACTTACTTGTTAAATACCAAGCACGTAAAGCAAAACAGACATTTTGGATAAAAGAATGGTAGTTGTCATCTCCTTTCACAGACTGATGTGTATTACTTTTGCATTTTAACTCTGTGTTAAAAGAAGTGCCCGGAATGTTTTAAAAGTAGTACTTCCATATTTATCTCTAGTATTATATTTTATTAATTACACAGTCATTTAATTAGAACTAACTTTAGTAGTTTCCTTTGAAAATTGTTTACATTAGTTGGTATTGCCCCATCCTACTAGGAGATTTTATCACTAAACTGATGCAATTCTTTTATTATCAAAGGGTGCCGCTTTGGATGCCATGACTGTAGTTGCTGCCAAAGGTTTGAGTTCACACTTCTGTGGTTTATCTCCCGTGTTATGCTGTGCAAAATTACAGCTTGGCTGTGGGTTGTGGCCACCGTGAATTGGTTGTGTTACAGAGCAGATGCGATAAGGTCTGTAGTCATTCAGCAAAACCTGCTTGTGAATCTGGCAAGGAGTTACTACTTTCCGAGGCAGTGCTGATGAAGATGGAGTGATTGTAGCACCTGCGGTGTGTGCCAAAATACCCCACCCAGGTAGCTATTGCTGCTGGTGAGCTCTAACACCAGGTGTAAATAGCTGTCACTTGACTGAATTGTGCCATAGAGGTGACAGCCCAGCTTGTTTCCGTGCTGAAAATGAATTTGATGTCTCGTAGCAGTATAAAGTACATTTTTCTTTCAATTATGCATATAGTAATGTAGGTTATTACTGGTATCTGCTACAAGGTACTGTAGGCTGTATGTACTTTCCCAGTCGTCCAGTTATAATACAGGTGAAATCTGAAATTCTTGCTCAATTCATTACACCTCTATGTATTGAAAGTGAAGGAAACTTTCAGAGCTGATGTGACCTGGGGAAACACATCTTTTGTAACTAACTGAGCATTCGGGAAAGTTCATTGAGTGGTGTTGGACCTTGAGGAGGAAACATCCCTCACGCTTACCTCCCAGGAAGGCAAAAAGTCTTCCTTGATGCCTTCACTAACTGTTGAAACAGTAACAGTGACAGAGATGACCAAAGAGTAACTCACTGGTTGTGGTCGTCTTTTCATTGACGTTCTGGGTCCTGGATTTCAGGATGGTTTAAATATAGCTAAAAATTCTTCTCGTTCTCCCAGACACTAGGACATGCTCGTGTCCTGAGTCAGCATGCTTTTCCTAGGAAGACTTTTGGTTTTCCCCTTTGGGTTTTTTTGTTTGTGTTTTTATTATTATTATTATTTTGGGCTTTTTGGTGTTAGATTGTCTTTTCTCCTTCATGCAGTTGTCTTGCAAGCTTTAGAGCAACACTTTGCTGCAATTGGTAAAAGCTGGGTGTTGTTTTTTATATAGCAAATATGTATAGAGGCTATTTAGAAGCTCTTCTAGAAAGTACATTCGTATCTATAAGGTCTCCTTCCAGCTACTCTGACAACATAAAAAATTCTACCATAAAGAACCTCTGACTTTGAGGGCCCTAAGATAACAGGAAAACCAGAATCTGCCCTTCCTTTTGCATGCTAAGAGACCTGAATAACAGTGTTGCTTTATACTGATACTGTTTATCTGCCATCTTCCCTCACTGGTCTGCTTTTGATGACTTAAATATTTGCCAGATTTTAACCATTTTAAGGGGTAAAACTTCTTTGCCTCACTATATGCTTGGTGGGTTTTGCTTTTTAGTGGTTCAGGTCTTTTGAGAGTGGAGCTTGGGTGATTAAATTACCTGAAGTTTGATTGATGTTCGCAGACTCAGTGGTTTAGAAAGTTGAGTGTTTGCAGGTCACTTCTTCTTCCTTCAGGACTGAGATCACCGGGCAGTAGGTGCAGAAATGTGGTATAAGAATTGTGTGGGACTTAGCTCAAAGTGGGCTGCAGCAAGGAAACCACTTGTGTCTGCAGTGGGTAACTTGTCTTGGAGGAAATTATTTCACTTTTGCTAGGTGATTCAAATGCCCTGCCATTGAGCCTGCTGGCAGGGCGCCTGGTGCTGTTGCCTCAAGACAAGACGGGGAGGTGGTAGAGTCCTAGAGGGTAAAAGCTCCTTAATTCCAGCCTCGTTCAGTCACTGGTACTGCTGTGTGACACTGGGCAAATCATGACAATTTCTGTATCTGTCTCTGTACCTGTAAAATCAGGATAGTTACATATGTTGGTCTGTTACCCTACAGTAATGTTTTAGGCCAAGAATTAAGTGATTTTTTGGGGATGTTGGATTTTTTTTCTATATCAGACTTCAAAATGTTGAATGTTAACATACTTCTTGCCACCGTATTTTCTCTCCTTCTTCCCCTCAGGAAAGAAATCTAGAATAATTTATATAAAAAATTGTTGATTCCATTCAATTACTTCTATTCACCGGAGCGAGGTCTTTTTGTTTCCCTTCATCTGTTTAGTATTTAAAATAATTTCAACGAACAGTCTAATGAATTATAATCCTCACTGATTTGTTGTGGGCTTTTCTAGGTGTCCTCCAGCTACCATACTTTGCAAGTTTTGTACACTATGAGTATTAAAGTTGCTGATCTCTGGTAACAGAGCTTCTCTCTTAATCCTTTTTTTAAATAACGGGGTTATGTTTGAAGCTTCCCAACGATAAGGAATCTCTTCAAATTCCCATGAACTTTTACAAATGTCATTTAAGAGTTCACGGGTTTCTTTGCTTGCTTCCTTCAAAAACTGGAGGGTTTATGTTACACAAACTGTTCATCTAACCTTTGCTGATAACCAATTGGTTGTATGTACAGCATATTGTTCCCACTAGCACCCAAAAAGAATGGTCTGATTTTCAGAGTGTATGAAGGACCTGAAGGTTACTGACTTTAATGAGAGTTGCGATGTTCACCGCCTTTCATAATCAGGACCTTTCTAGAACAGTTTTGCTTTTGCAAGGAGCAATATCTCCTTAAGTCCTTTTTTTGATCTTTTTGTGTCTCTGGGATACTTTGTTTGCACAAATTTCTGACTTCCTGTGAGAGGGGAATGACCCAGGTAGCCTTTTTAGAAGAATATTAAGACTCGATTTTAATTTCCAGGTGCTTTTAAAGTTTTAAAATTTCTTTTCAAGTCATTGCTTTTGCTCACATTCTTTGTAAATAAAATAAACGCCTTTTAGCCAGGAAAGTGCATATCTAGATCTTGTCCACATAACCCTGAAAATTCTGCCCTGCTACTGTAATGACCAGCGTGTGCCTCTTACTATGAGTTATTTGCTCACTTTCTGTGTATTACTTTTGTGAGAATGTGAGGAGGAGGAATATTTTCATTTACAAACGTGGCTATAATTTTCTCTTTTACTGCTTCTCTTTTTGCTATGCCTTGGAATTTTTTACTCATTTTGTCTTTAGTTATTGTTCCGGGCTGAAGGTCTTAACTTTCATATATCTTTGTTTTCTGATGACAACATTTCTGTGTATAATTTATTTATTGACTTGTGGAATTGTCCTTAAGAGGTGTTGATTATTCCTGTTTCCCGCTGCCCTTCATCTCTGAGGCTGCCAGCACAGTCTGTTTTCAGTCTGCTTTTCCTGCTCTGCCTGCCTTTTTACAAATCCATGGTGCAGGAGGCATTTATATATCTTCCCCTTCATGTTATGTGTGCTGCTGTAGCCAAACTGGGCTAGAGATAGCAATCATGGTTTATTCGTCTGAATTTACCTCTTTTTAATCATAGTTCTCTAATTCTTTTCATCTTTTTTTACCTTAACCATTTCTTATAGCGTCCATCTCCATTCCCTTCCCCAATTTACCGTTGGTATCTGTTGTTATATCTGCACTCCTTTGCCAAGCAATAAAATGCACCCCCTTATTATTTTACACTTTGAGCAGTTTTTTCAGTGCTTTTTCTTGTGTGTTTCCTGCAGAAGCAACCAGATACGTCCTAGCTCTTGATCAGTTTTAATTAGTCATTGCTGTAAAGTTCTGATGTGTTGTTACTCTTATTCCTTTTCACTTTCCATTGTATTTATAGTTTTTTTCCCCAATGTTTTTCATATCCTAGGCACAACATAGGCTTCCCCATTGTAGAATGTTCCTCTGAAGGAGACTTTATTCTTTCCAAACCACCGGACACGGGGGGACTGGTCTCTTTTGGCACCGTAGCTGAGCAGTTAGTGTATGAAGTGGGCAATCCTCAGCGCTACCTTTTACCAGATGTCACGTGCGACTTTTCCGAAGTGACCATCACCGAAATTCCAGGTGATTTTATATAATTCATCCTTTTATGTATTGAGAGATCTGTGTCAACGATCTGGGTTATGAAAGTAAAGCAGATACTTAACTTTCCATGTTTTTTCTGCGTATTTCTTGTTAAGTCAGTTCCTTAGAGTGTGGTACTGTATTAAACTGATGTTTTTTCAAGGACTCTTCCTAGAAATTCCTTTAGAAATTTTAACCATACTCATCTTGCTGGCTGACTAATTTAAATCTTCGATCACTACTCCTTTTGCTTTCCTTTTTAATGCACATCTTGCATCTCCCAAGGCTTTAATCTATGTAGTCTCTGTGTTGAGACAACTCCACTGTGATTTCAGTATTTTTTTAAACTGCAGCTCAGTTTCTTTGCTCAAATAAAATGCATATTTTGTACATGTTTTCTCATATGGCATTTGAAATGTTAGGATCATTGGAAAGCTGTATCTTCCAAAGCACTTCTTGGTAATAGTGTTGTTCTTAGACATTGAGGTGGATCATCTGAAGTGGTACAAGAGTGCTTAGGTACGGGACTTCCACCAGAGAATGTGTTCAGAAGAGGCCATTTTCTGTCCTCGAAACTCTCAACAGCCCATAGACTAAAGATGGATGTAATGTATATTCTGGATTTAGCTTTAAAAGCAAAATGAACAAACAACCCCTGGCTTAACAGATTTGAAGATCTGTAGATTGGCTAAGATAGCTTGAAAAAAAACTGTTTAGTTACAGTCACTTGAAGCTTGTTTTTTACTGCCTCTGTATTTTATATATTCCGTTTTATTGAACTTATCTGTGACAGTATGCCGGGTGTCTTTATAAAACTTAAAACAATTGAAATCTCAAATTAAAAACTTACTGTGATAAAACTCAAAACACTGCAGTATCAAAAAATATTTTGCTTCAATAATAAAAGTAAAATTGTACCGTGAACCTCCTGCTCATGCAACACAACCAAATGGCTCTGATAAGGCCAGCTTGCTGCTCTTAGCCACTAGGATTTTTTTTTAAAGGAAAAAAAGAGGAAACCCTAACCTTCCTATGAACTTTTAGCTTGTGAATGACCCGATATGACATGTTTGAACTTAAAATGAACTTTCACATGAACTTTCAGTTAGCCCTCCTAGAAATATAACAGATGGAAAATGGGCAGATTTCTTAAATATTTTTAGTTTGAAGTGCTTTGACACGTACACCAGTAGAAACAGGCACGCTGTCTGTTTTTGCTGTTTACATTGCTGATTTTATTGTCCTGCTGGATTACTCAGTGTTTGGACTGAGGTGCTTCTGTTTTCTTTTTGCCAATGGATGCCATGCATTTTAATTGGCGGGGTTTTTTCTTTGTATTACTCCTTCACCTGGAGCATGAAACTCCTCCAGACCTGCACCCTGACCGTGGGGATATTGTTCTGTATTGAGAGAGTTAAATTAGCGTTACGTCAAGGTTAATCGAAAGTGATGATGTTACTTGAGTGATGTATAAGAGCCCTGCGAGTCACATTCGTGTTTTCAGATATATTCTCATTTGATCTCTTCAGAGTATTTGCGTGAAGCTTTGAACTAATTCCTAAATATTTGTAAGTGCAGGTTAGGTACAGGTGAGCTACAGTGATCCTGCACTGCTAAGTTTCAAGGAGTTGCACCTATCGCTTTTTCTCCAGTCCAAGCTTGAACCCGATGCCAAGCAGCAATTTTCTCCAGTTTCTTTGGGCATTAATATACCTAATACTGAACATGGTAGTAGCTCTGGAACATACATGCAGACAGTTTCTGTTATTGCCAAGAAGGCTGAAGTTACGTTTTCCCTTCACTTACTAACCCAGCAGCAAATAAACTCGCACTGCTTTCTCATCTTGTTTTATTTCTCTGCCAAGTGAAGGACTGCAGTCGGCTCCAGCCAACAACGTAAATTGTGTGCAATAACTGGCTGTTAAGTGGAAAATAACTTTTAGGTCCGAAGTCCTAAGGCTGCTTTTCTGTGTTAAGTATTTTCTAAGTGCATGAATAAACATTTCAAGCATTCTGTTAAAAGGCTCGCTGAAGTCATAAATCCAGTCACCAATTTGCTGTCTGTGTTTCGAAGGCAGGGAGAGCTGTTTTGTGAAGGTTCTCTTCTGCGGCGGCACAGCTATCTATGATTTGCTTTTTAATTAAGTGCATTTATTAATCTGTATCTCAAAAGAGTGTCTTTGAAGTTATACTGAAGAAGTTTAAATACTGATTTATTATTATTTTTTAACCACTACAGGTTTTGATGGTGGGGCAGTGAAAGTTCATGGAGCAAAAGGATCGCCTCCTTCAGCGTTTTATAAGGTATTGTCTTTGGAGTGTGAAGTATTTTTGACTTACAAAATTTTATATTTTTGGGAAAATACTAAATATTTTCTGCCAAAAACTGTTACCACTTTAAAAATCTCACCCTCTCTGCCCTGAGAGTAAAAGAAAGAGTGGGGGAAAAGAGGAGACAGCTTTATTTGATACATAAAAACATGTCAATTTGTATAACAGGCTTATCCACAAACATCCAGAGAAGGCTGGGATGGTTCTTTTATAGTAATAATAATAGTTTTAAAATATCTTAGCCCACTAATACTTTTATACTTGTTGATTTTTATACTGTTGTGTTGATTTTGTTTTATTTCACTGTGAAATTTATCTGCCAAGTAGTTTTTGAAAGGTAAGTAATGAGTAACTTTGTTAAGAGAGCAGCTAAGAATGAGACAGATAATCTCCTGAAATATTCTGGTGAAAGAAACTCGCACTTGGAGGAAAAGCTGTAGTTTTATGTTTGTCACTATAGACTTTTCAGTGGTCTTCCCTGAATGGATAGGGAATATAGGTAATAGAGATTAATAAAGGTAATACAGATCTGGTGAAGTAGCTGTAGGGCTGGATCCTTTTCTTGTTTAAAACTAATGGCAAAACTGATTTTTACAGAAGCAAGGCTGAGGTCAGAAATTAACTGCTTAGTACAGCCATAGCGAAAAATGAGTTAATCTAAGCAGGAAATAGTGCTGCTATTTCTGTTTAAATAGTATCATGTATGCCTGAGCATAATTTTTCTTGGAAACTTTTTACTGCATTTAAAAAATATTTGACTTTTAAAACTGCTTTTATGTAAGATAGCGTTTCATTTTTTTAAATGACATGGTATTTCAAAGAGAAATAATTCTGTCAGAGAGATTAATAAAAGAGGTTTTCCGTTGATGAACCATGAAATGGAATAAACAAAACAGAATGATTGTTTTTACATAGCAGTAAAATAAAAATAAATTTTCACTTATTTCCTATTTATTTATTATTATGTCTTAAGTTGGGCATTTGAAATGTATGAGTTTAGGAGTATTTTAAAATGTCTTTCAGTTTGTATATTAAACAGCATAATGATATTCTAAAATGTGTACGTTAGACTTTCTGTGAAGTATTTCCATCTTTTGAAACGGTTTAGTTGGCTGTTAGTGATAATGCATACCTGTTTTAGAAGATGCTTTTAGGAAATGAACTTAAGAGTTTTCAACTTGGCTAAGAAGTAACCAAATGGGCATTGTAATAAGCTAGAAATATCTTAATAGTGTGTTACATCTTTCAGTAACTTTACAGTAAGAATTGAGGAAAAGAATTGCTGCATTAAAGGTGAAGTGTAGTTAGTAAAACGACGATGAGAGAAAGTGAGATGTAAGGTAAAAATAAGTGAAAATAATGAGAATATACCTGTGAAATAGCTTCTCAAAAGAAATAGCTGAAAAACTGTTATTTGGGATACTTTAAAATAAAAAAATAAAATAGAAGATGTCTACTTGTGGAGAGTTATGCTGAATGCCTTACCGAGTTCCTCAATTTCTGTGCTAGTTTGTCTGCCAGGTAACAAATGTTGGAATTGTTCATCATGCTTAGTTTAGATTTGTCTCTCAAAGCTTTTCCACCATTTATGGCCATGCATTATGGTCATGACCTTCACTGTATCAGGGCTCTGTTAAGCAGCTGTAGCACTGGGAGTCCTCTAAAATGCTTATTAGTTAAATATTTGCAGTATAGCATGTTCTATTGTGGGTGTATGTGACATTTTTCCACACTTACTGTAATACTTCTGGGAAAATTGTGTCTGATCTATTTCACTGTGATAGTTTATGCAGCTTTTCAACTTCAGAGTGTGTCCTGTGGACCAAAATAGATAAGTACAGGAGAATTTAAGGATGACAACGAGAAGTGATGCAGCGTTTCACAGTTTTGCAGTTTTGAATTTTCCTCCAATAGAATTTTGCATTTCAAATAATGGAGTACATTTTTGTGGTTGTGATGATGGTTTTGTACTGCTCTGCTTCAGCTTCATGTATGGATAATGATTGTCAGAGAGCATTTATACCGTATCAGTACAGAATCCCATGTAACTCTGTGATCTCTTTATCGTTAGGTAAATGCCACGTACCTTGATGGCTTCAGAGCTACTGCTGTCTGTCCAGTGGGAGGGCCAAGGGCAGTACAAAAAGGAAAACGCACTGCGGAAAGTATTCTGCAAAGGTTAGTATCCATGTTTTGGAAGGGGCTTTGGCTTTTTCTTTTCAGAGATGATGAAAATAGAACTGTGACATACGGTGGCAACCATATTAACGTTGTAAGACCTCTCGAAAATAATAATACTCCAGTTGGGAGGGCATTTTAGTGGCCAGTTTAGGAAACCTGTTTTCAACATATAACTGCACTTCAGCTACATTTGACAGGGTGAGAAAGATCTCAAATATTGTTGAAAATAGATGGTTGGATAGTGGAGAGAAACCCAAATTAGTGGGGGGGGAAAAGCTATGATTCAGATTAAAATTTATTAGGTGTCAGAGAGAAACTAGTTTTTATCAAAAATCTTTGTGCTATGAAACGTAGGCATTTACCAAGTTTGTGTTTTAAACAAAATTATCTTAGTACCTTGTAAAATGTGACTAATGATTTTATTTGCTAAAACAATTTTACAGTTATAAGACAGACTGATAAACCTTTAGCCAGTGTATTTGGATGAGGAGGGATTCCTCTTAAATATAATTCCATATCCTCACAGGAGTCTCTGAGCATTCACTCCAATAGCCGCAGTCTTTCAAGTTAGGAGATCTATACTGTCAGAAATACAAGGTTTACTGTGAACTTAGTGATTTATTGCTCATGTGCCCATGTACAGCTCTGATGAAGGAGAAGCTCTGTGACTTCCCTCAAGGTACATAGCAGATGAGAGCAGGCTGATGCAGGATGTGTAATTAAGCTATCAAATCCTGTTCTTCAGAGCAGTGCTAATGCTAAAGGTGTCTGTGTCCAAGAGCTACTGAGAAAATCAGTGAAGAAAATACCCTTCAAGTGCTGTTAAATACAAAGACGCTGGGACTCTGAAGTGCCAGAAAAGCAAGCTAAATACCCTTCAAGTGCTGTTAAATACAAAGACACTGGGACTCAGAAGTCTCAGAAGAGCAAGCTTTTTGGAAGCTAGGTGATTATTTTGGAAAAAAATAGAATGGTGTTTGGAAGCTAGGTGATTATTTTGGAAAAAAAATGGAATGGTCTATTTTCCCTTTTGTGTTTGCTCTTGGACATTATTTCAGACTGGACAACATGAATCTTTGTCTGATTGAAACAGCTTGTGGTGCTGCTGCCTCTGTCACCACTAGAAAATTAATTCAGCCTGCTTACTGTGCTGTCCTGAGTAATCTCAGAAGAGGGCTCGTGGGACATAGCCAAAAGCTGCTTAGTTTGTCTGATTGAAACAGCTTGTGGTGCTGCTGCCTCTGTCACCACTAGAAAATTAATTCAGCCTGCTTATGTGCTGTCCTGAGTAATCTCAGAAGAAGGCTCATGGGACGTAGCCAAAGGCTGCTTAGCTGTGGCTTGATCTTTGTGTTAAAAATCACAATATACAGTATTACCCATCAATACATTCTCCATCTGAAACACTGTCTTGTGCAGCTTAACGTGTGCAATTGCTTACTCAACACGTTCGAAAGATCTGTGTATGTCAACCCAGATACAGAATATTCTGATCACTGCCAGAGAATGCCCTACCAGCAACTATATCTCTTTAGGAAGCTCTGAATTCAGCCTTTCCACCAAATCCTGGTGTAAGAGAGTGTCGTAAAGACGTGACCTTTCAGGTAGCCAGCTTCCTGTTCTAGATGAAATTCTGCCCAGTAGTCTAGTGGCAACAAGTACAGAACAAGGTACACAAATTTAAGATGCTTCAGTTGTACAGGTCAAGTTAGTTGGTAGCCTAAGACATGAAGCAGCATTGGCAGCTTGTAATATGACTTCTTTCACTTCTTTCTTGCATGCTGCTGCTTTATTTGTTTCTTCATTTCTGAAAGCAGGACAGATTTGGCAGTATGTGCGTGAGGAAGTCTCTTTGGAGTTGTCTTTGGTGTCCTTTTATTTTTGATGTTTCTTTGTTGCATTGCTAAGACACGTGAAAGGGCTAAAAAATACCCACAGAATGTATTTTCAACTCTAGTACATCTAACTATAATATTTGTAGATAAGTAACTTAAAATAACTGATTACAGACACGGTTTGCAAATTTAGATACCTTAAATCAGGTATCTGTCATCAGAATAAAGATGGCCTCATTTGTGGTACCTTCATCTCTTTACAACAATCAGAAAATTACATTTTGCATTTTAAGTCCTGTACACCGCTTCATTTTTCAGGTACCACAATAATATTTACAGTAATGATGATATATTAACAGTGTCTTCAAAATGTTCCACTGATGCAAAATGTTTTTCTCATCCTAATGTAATTCCAATATTTCAGCTGATAAAATCTTATACAGCTAGAAGAGTGCCAGACCAGGATTACTGGGAAACCAGTTTAGGTGCTTCAGAATTTAACTTATTTTTCCAATCTGCGACATGGTAATAAATTGTACTATTTTTAACTGTTGGATGCTTTTAAAATTTTACTCTAAATTTTTTGACTATGGGTTTTTTTAATTTATTATTTTGGACTTCATAGGATGATTTTTTTAGAACTCTAGTGGTCATTTTCAGTTTTAGCGCTTGAGAGCTGGGCTGTTTTCCACAAGTTGTTGCAAACGGTCTGTTTCATCCAAATTTAATATTTGTCGAAACCCAGTATTGATTCCTGGCTCTCTTAAAGCACTGTGTGTTTTCATGGTGTATAAAAAGAAGGTGATGTTCATCATCATCCTCAATTAATCGTGACTGCACAAACTTGGCTCTCCTGATGCAATGTGCTTTGGTGGAAACGTCCTTATGGAAAGAGTTTGAGGGGTTTTGCTGCCAGACTGGAAAGGCGTGAGTAATGAAGCAAAATTCTCCACAAAAACTTTTTGGCATTTGAGCTGTATGTTCATTAATGTGAAAGAAATACCTTTAAGGTTTGAATAAAAGTTCCTTTCTCGGTTTGGTTTTTCTTCATTGGTGCATATGATGTAATAAGGTAGTTTCATGTATTTATTGGTAGTTCATAATGCAGAAACAGAGTTAAGAACCAGTTTGAAAATCAAGAAGACTGCATATACTGTAATTACATTTCAAGCTGTCTTTGTTTTAAAGGTAAAAGTAAGAGCTGAAATCCATTTATTTGTCTTTGCCTCCCATCTTTCAAATAATTCAAATAAACAGAGGCTCAGTTTGAAACCTGGGGATAAATTCAGAGGCATAAGCTCCTTGTCAGTAATCGCTTGATTTGTAGCATTCAGATGTATTTGTTTAGTGTAAAGCATTCATAGTCCAGTTTACATGACAGCTAAATCCTGTGGACCACACAGGGCTACTTCAGATAATAATTTTGAGGGAGTTTACTAATAAAAAATAAATCATTTGTTGCAGGACTCGTCTTATTTTCAGTCAGCTTGGGTATGAAGATTACAGTGCAGTTAACATACAGGTTTTAGGGTCTGAAGATACATACGGACCTCATGCTAGAAGGAGTATAGATGGTGTAAGTATTCAGTGGAGTGTTCTTAAACTTTTACTGACCTCTTGTAATCTCTCCGTACTGTTATCTTTTCCACAACTTTAAAGGAAGTCACTATCATCTTGGGAATTTCACCCCATCATCTTTGCAAAGAATTCGGTGTCACTACTTAGTGTACAGAATGAACACTGACAGGGTCTTTGCAGTACTGGCTCTTCCAGAAGCACTGATATGAAATCTTACAAAAATGTTGTTGTAGTCTGTTCTAAGGTTGTGTTCATCTAAAGAAATATCTTTTTATAAAAGTTCCTGTGATGGAGAGTTAAATTGCTTTAGACGTAACTCTAAAAGACCACATTGTAAAGAGTGCAGAGTCAGGAAATAGCAGAATCGTTGTTGCCTGTGCAACTTTAAATCTGTCTGCGAGTGCTACTTGTGAAACCATTTTCAACTGTATAATTCTGCATCATATTTTGTGACTTAATAAATTCATAGGCATGGATATGAATGATGGCTATAGCCACTCCAGCTGTGATATCCATGGTCTGTTTTCCTAATCTAGAATATGTAAGTCCTTTTTAAGGGGAAAAAACCTGTAAATCTTGCCCTTACTTACATGCACTTCAAATGTTGAAACAAGTTAGTTTGTTCCAAAACAGTAGCATCTAAATTTTTGTCAATAGTGGCCTTGCAGAACTCTTAAGGTGCACGTGGCAAAACTCAGCTCTGGGTTTGATCTTAGGACTGTCAACACTTAAAACAGCTGACAGTTTATATGTATAGAAAACAAGAACTTCTTACTATAGAAATTAAGTGTTCTTAGAAATTGTGCAATTTACATCTGCAGTTGTTAATTTTAGTGATTGAGCTTCAATTCCATTCTGCACAGCAGCAAGAGTTGCTTCCTGGGGAACCAGCTTCATAATGTGGTCTTTCTCCTTTTAGGACCATAAACCCTGCAATATTAAGTGTGTTACATTGCAGAATCAACATTTGGAAACATAGGAACAGATGTGGCAGATGTTGAGAGCTTGTCTGTGTTCTGTTCCTACCAGTTCCTTATGATTATGCATTGTAATACATTCTTTAATTGAATTGTTACATAGAAAGTTTTCTGTCTCCTTATATAGAACGGATAATGATTTGAAAAAGAGCAGTTTCTCCTTCCTTATTGTTCAGTTTGCCTTGCTTACCATACGTTAGATAAATTTTCCAAGTGAAATTGAGTCTATGTACTATTTTCCTTATTTTCAGCCTCAACTCTCAGGTCTTATACTAAAAGTAAATAGAGCCTTATCTCCATTGTATGTGCTTCCCATACATGCCTGAAATAGGCATGAGAGCCGAGGCTGAAATACAGGAAATTGCTCTATTGCCTTCCTCCTTCACCCAGTTCCTCTAAAAACTTAGAATTAACTAACCAGAGGAGTTTTCAACTGGAAAGCAGCCGTAATAGCTTGAGTAAAAGGAGCGGGGCTTGCTTTTCCACTGAAAATACAGTGTCTTATAACTCTAAGGAAAACATCTGCCCTTTGAAGCTGCAGGTAGGAATAACATAGTCTCTTAAACTCTCTTTTCTACCATGTCTTTTCATGCAAAATCAGACATGGTTATTTGGGTTGCAAATAACAGTGCTCAAAAGCAGAGCCGTGTTATGAAGGCAGTATGTTAACACACAAGGAAAATAGTTCCTGCTTTGAAGAGTCTGCCATCTAAATTTAAAGAGGAGAAGCAAATATGTATATGAATACCAAGACAGAAGTTGAATGATATTTGGAGCTCAGTGTCGATGCCTGGTGTGGCCGGACTAATTCTCACACAGGTCTGCCAAACTGGGCGCAAAGGTTTGCCTTTGCAGCTGTGAAATTGCTGTATATAACACAAAATATCCTTGAGAAATGAAGAAACGCTTGCTTTCTGCCCTTTCTCAGTCTTCCCTGCCTGTTTAAGTGGCTGCTGTGTGCCACTCTAATCGCTTGCTTTGTCAGCAGCAGCCCAGCGTGAGCAAGAGAGGGACCTGAATCAGCACTGAGTAACCCCAGCGGTGCTTCATTTTTAATATCTCCTGCTCTGTGGTTTTCTGCTAGGGAGGAAGCAGGGGTTATAGCAGTGTCACAGCATCAATGAGTTCATGGTTTAGAGATACTGGATGTGTTTCATGTCAAAGGTGCCTATTCATAGGGCAGCAGGTATTGGAGTTGGCTTTATAAAAACTATGTGCCGTGTCTGCTGGTTTTCTCCTGACCCCTTCTTACCCAATGTACAACACATTGTTAAGACTTGATGAAGTGTACCTTTGTTTTGCTAGTTTTTGTTTTAATTAGGATGCTGTAAGATAAATGACTTTAAAATAGTCTATATAGCCAGTTTTAATACTGCATTCACTCACCCAGAATAGGATTCAGCCTATTTTCATAGACCATTGTATCTTGCATTTGTGGGCAAGGAAGTAAACCTAGAACTTAAATGGGATATTGAAGACATGAGACAGTTTAGAACCAGATGGGGATGCTATTAATTATTATTTGTAGTAATTTAATGGATCTCTTGGTAGCTTTGGGAACACTGAATGTAAAAACAAAAACAACAAATAACCTAAAAACCAAAACGACAAAAAAGGCATTTCTTGAGTCTGTGGTATGGCTGCCTATTTTCTGCCTAGCAACAATTTTTATAACTCATCTAATGAATCTTTCATTGAATTGCAAAACTGATTGGTTTCTTATATTATCTTGATCAAGACATCTGCTTCTGTGTTCGTAGAAGGAAATTATCATTTCAGTGATACATGATCTGATGAAATAATAGAACCTCTCCTAGCTTGGCTCTACTGACCTTTTATTTTAGGGTTTGCCTACATGGGTATTGAGATAACCGAACTAAATGTGAATCAAGTTTGCAGGATTTCCTACATGGTAGAATTGTGGCAGGTATTTTCCAGGCTGAGAGCTTGGAGAAACAAACTGTGTGTGTCTCCCTGTGTGTGTGTCTTCATGGGGGTACACAAGAAAGATAAAAGCAATTATATTTACCATTAGGGTACCTCAGAGTATCTCCATGTGGACATGCCACTAGAATAGGAAGTAGAAAAAAAAATCATCTTTCAACTTGAATATTTAGAATATTTGAATTTTCAAGATGAATATTTAGGACTTAGCTTTAAACATACTAAACCAAGAAGGCCCTTCATTATTGGGTTTTAACTGATCACCAGCTGTAAAGTCGGGAAGTTTTCCTCCCTGGCATAAGTGAGCTTGTTCGTCTTGGGGTTTTGCCATATATTTGAGTTGGAATTAAGGATTTATCAGTCTGTTAATGTAACAGCCTCCTTGGGATGCTCTTACAGTAGCCAGAATGCTTGGTGCAGCATAATATGACATTTATAATAAACACCATTGCATCAGCTGCTACTCAGAAGTACGTCCATGTTCCTACATTGCTGAAGTTACTTAAATTCCAGAAATCGACTTGAGATTTTCAAGTGTTGACACACTTCACAGTTTTGCTTTTGGGAAAAATGTCCTGTATACACACAGGAAAATGCTACTAATATACAAGACATCAGTATTTCAGAAGCTACTATTCAATTTGCTGGTTCATGTGATGTTTTTAAAGAAGGCAGCTTTACAGAAATGTAAAGTGATTAAAATGAGTAGCACTATGAGTTAGGAGTTGAGTTTGTTTTGCTATGATACTGCTCAATTTACTAGAATTCTGATGAGTAAATTTATATTTTGTTAGGCATAATAGTCTAGCATTTTTTCACTGCCAGCTGTGTAAATTGACGATTGCTTCAAATAATTTTAGAATTCTTTTTGGCGTGGCTTCTAGTTGTTGAAATCGGGGGCACCCATTCATGTTTGGGTAGTAAATAAACATCAAACCATACAACAGGAAGGATGGGATGTGGTTTTGGTTGATCACAACTTAAATTCGGTTAATCTAACAACTCTCTGCATATAATAAAACTTCAAGGTGTTTATATTTTCTATATATTAGAGGAAAGATGCTGTTAGCATGAAGAAAGGTTTACCTGTCTTAGTATATTAAAAATGTGGTGCTGGGTAGGATGGGGCTGTTCCTTAGCCCAGGGGAGGGAGGACTCCTCTGAGGAGTCATGGCTCCATTGTTCTTAACCTGACCAGAACCCCATGTACCCTCTGCTCCACACCTCAGCCCCTTCGTTCTGAAATTAGGGTTATTGGACTCTGATCTTTCTGCTCTGCTCGATATTTAACCTCTGATGCTTTCGGAAATGTCACCTTTTTCTGTATTTGTAAAGAAAGAGGCTTTTTGCTAAAATCTGTTAAAAAGTGACACCTAGGAGGAAAACTGTTACTTCAGAATATTCTTCATTATTTTATGCACAATTGGGAAGGTATTAAATGCTTCAGAAATTATTATATATAAGGAAAAAATTGGAATAAACTAAAAATGGGATATTTATTAATTTCCTGGTATGGCGTATGTCTGGCACAGATTCAAAAGGGCTTAGATCTTCCAAAATCCAGTTCTTCCTTTCTTCCAGGAAAGTGTCATCTCCATGTTCAATTTTCCTTTACTTCTCCACATTTTTTAGTCAAACAGCTACCAAATCTACAAGAATTCTCAGTGCACTTAAAGAAAGGAAAGTTTGTTTGCCATTTCCACTGAGAGTGAAGCCAAGTGTTAGTTTCTTATAAGGCATTATTAGTTAGAGTACTCAATCCTTTGAGACTGCTGGAGAAGCAGCACGATGTCCCAGCAGTCTGAAATATCCAATAGTTGATTTTGTGGTAGCAAAATAAAAAAGAGAATAAAAGGTTAACAGAAAATTATAGTGATGCTCAGTGAAAAGTCATTTAACGAAAGTTGTAGTTTGTAGCAGTGAACACTAAACATTTCCATTAGATTTAACTTAAATGCTGAGCTACAGTTATTATTTGGTAAATTTAGATGATGTTCTGCAGCTAAGCTAATGTAATTTCTCCTTTTTTTTGAAGCAGGGTCCTCGGGAAGCTGTAATTTGGCTTGCTGTACACCATAAGCGAAAAGAAGCCGTAGAAATCTTCTCCAGAGAGATTGCCCCAGCTGGAACTGGCATGGGTAAATATTCACAGCATCTCCTAAGAATTTTCAAGCTACTATTTTTTCTCGTGAGCATGACTAGCACCCAAAGACTTAGCTGTGTTCAGTTTCATTGCACTGTATGTAGTGAAATTGTAGTGCTTTTTTAAGGTGTTTATGTTTGATGTAGAAATGGCACCTGCAGACATCAGCTAAATGATGAAATGGGTAGGTATTGCCTTGCAGTCAGGGAACTAATAAACATTTTCTTTTCAGTGGTTTTAAATTAGTATTAAATTAGTATTTAAATTAGTGTGCCTATTTTGTGTTGTATTCTTTACAGTGGTAACAGAGATATAAGTAGTTAAGGGTGGTTTTGGTTTGTTTTGTTTGGGTTTTTTTAAAGTTGTGTTTATAGAGGCAAGATCAGTGCGTGGTCAGTTTTTCTTCCACGAGATAGAATATGATGATGTAGAACTAATCAAGAATATTCATTGAGATAATTTTTTAAAGATTTTAAAGGCTGGTTAGTAGGTCAGCATTTAGCACAGATGTAAGCTGCTTCTAAAGATTGTTTTTTCTAATGAAAGATGATATTTTCGCAGTTGGACCAAACTGCCTTTCTGTAATTGATGTAGTTTCTCCTTTTTCATTATTCAAATAGACTGTGTAACATACCTGAAAGTAAAGATCTCTGCTTACTATTTATTTTATATATGCATATACAATCCTCTAGCAATTGTCTTTTTGAACAGAGGAAAGTTGGATGCACTTTAAAACAATTGCATATTTTTAAGAGTCAAAGCTAGAGGTTGTATAATTGTCTCTCCAAATCCTTAATCTGTACCTCTTCTTTCATAAGAGGTGTGTATAAACCTTGTTTGAAGTCTGAAAGTGCTAGATTTATTGAGGTTTCATTTTTTTCCTTTCACCACCATTCTTCACAGAATGAAATAAAAAGTCAAAATTCTGTGCTGCCTGACTTGAGTGGAGTATGTCCCCTATGGAAAAGTGACCAGAATATTTAAATGTCTGTCTTAAAGTGGCTGTCAAGCTTTCAGTTCATGTTATGCTGGAAGGGAGGTGTTCCTGTGTAGCATCAGGTCAGGCAGTCTGCGTGGATCATGGTGGGGGGTGCTGGGTTTGTTTCCTAAAGCAACAGCTTAAACTTTTTGGAACATCCTGTAGTATTTATTCTCATAAAAAAAAAATCTGTTTTAATTCATAGAACAGCTGCTAATGAGCAGCAATGGGAAAGAGCACATTTCTGGAATCATCTGGGGCATGCGGTGATAAATAGCACTTCTGCTTGCCAGGTACAGGACTGCAACAAGGTTTTTGGCCTCCGGGATGTAAATTACTAGAGTCAGAGGGTATCAGAGCTGTTTACTGACACACTTCTGAGTGCTTGAACAACCCCATAAACTGCCGTTTATTTAAGTTGTTGAAGATACGTCAAGACTGCTTGATACAGTCACTTCTTTCAGTTGCTGTTGTGTGGTAGATTTCCACATTACCTGCACAGATAAACTCTGTGTATGCAGAGAAGGGTCAGACTTGGGATCTAAATACCTAATAGGCTCCTTGTTGATGTGGAATACTTTCAAGGCAGTGCTTCTGAAGAAGCACTGTTTTTCTTTTCTTATTTCTTTGATGAGACTTGGCCAAAAAAAGAAAATACAATTATGCAGTACTGCCAAACAGTAATTAGTGGTGTACTAATAACTGAATCAGCTTAATGATGCTTTGTTTCTGACAGTGGTGTAGGCTGCCAGCAGTTGCTGTGAAGAGCAGTACAAGGAATACCCACTGCTTAATTGTCTCAAAGCAGGCAGCTCCGTGGACAAGATTTAAATAAAAACTCCTGTTGGGGAGATGTGTAAGTGATCTTGGGAACAAGCCAGGACCAAGATGGTTGTTGTTGTTGTCCCAAGTGAATTCTCCAGTAACAGCACCTGAGGAGCATTTCCCACCCCCTTCTCCCTCTGCTTTTCCCCTCTCCGCTGGTTCCCTGGGCCATTTTTGCAAATGATTCCTATGCTCTCATTTTGTGCAGTGCTGCATCACTTTATTTCTCGATGAGCATTTTTGAAAATAGCTGTGGCTGCTCTCTCTCCTGTGGATGGAGCACGACTATCAGATGCGGCTCTGCACATCCCACATGGGTCTCTGTGTGGTGCAACCTCGTGTGGCTTTGTTCTGCCAAAATGGAGATGCACACCAAGTGTGATTTTAAGCATCTTTGGCTTTTCCTGATGAAAATACAGGCACCCTTTAAGCTACAAAGTCCTGAGTTTCAGGGATTGCCAACTTGTAATGTTCCCCCCCAAACCCTCCTGTGTTAGTTCACTTCCAGGAGAGGTAGTGACTTTGAGAATGATTGCAAATAAACCCTTCTTTCTTATTTTGTATATTCTTTTAATGAAAAACTGATGAAAAGCAGTTTTTAAAAAAACAAATTATCCTTCATAACGAGTAGCAAGGAGAAAGGAGGAGTTGTTGACTTGAAGGGTGATGTCACCTGAACTGAAACGCTTCATTATTTTTTTGGACATTCTGAGAGTGACATTTAAGAAACAACACTGATTTGATCTGTACCAGACAAAAAGCAAAACTGAAAAGAGGAAAAGTATTGCTCTTCTGCTTGGTCAGTACCTGGTGATTGTGAAGTACTGTTTTTTTCACCTATTCTTTTTTCAACTATTCTTTCACCTCAATAGCAGCTTGGTGTTTATTTAAGTGATGTGTGGACAGTTGTACAGATAACGATTTTCATATAGAGCACCTTTCATCCAAGGATCTTTAGGAAACTGTAATCTACATCAATGAAGCTTTCCAACATCTAGTAACATCGGAAAGTATTCTGTCTGCTTTACAGATGGTTTCCTGAGATAGTGGAATGAAGCATAACCACAGAAGAATTTGAATCTGAGTTCATGGTTCTGCTTTCTCTGTAAGAAATGCTAGAGAGGGACTCCACCACTGTTTAAGGTGACCAGGCTGACTAAAAATTAGAAATGGGGAGAAAAGGGATAGAGAAAGGAGATTTGATGGTTCAGAGTAAGGGTGAGGAGTCCAAAGAGCTCCTGCTTTGGCCCATGGGATTTTCCAGCACTCATATATCTGAGAGGGAGGCAGCACCGAACCCAGGCTTTTAGATTTACGTGAGTTTATCAGATTCATCTTTGGAGACGGAAGTCAGGCACACTGTCACTCTTGGTGTTTCGTCAGGGTGCTTCAGCCTGTGAGTCGCTGCTTGTGGAGCCCTGAGCTAGATCTGGCTGGTGGGATGAGGTTTAATATGGCCAAATGCCG
>NW_010160593.1:395-710 GCF_000695765.1 Mesitornis unicolor | reverse complement strand
GGTTTTGAATGTCTCCAGAGAAGGAGATATTATCAGGCTACACTCTCACCAAGGTTTCAAGTGCAGAAGTGAATAGGAAGAAAGCAAATAGGTTCATGGTGTTCAACACATTAATTTTTGATGTTCAAGTACTTCACCTGTGCCACACAGATGCCAGAGATTTAAATTAACTGTGGAAGGGATGCCTGCAAGCAGAAGCACATCATGTTAAGCTCCTTCAGTGGGACTGAATCGTTACTCTTCTGTACCGTGCTTTCCTGCTACATCAGATGTAAATGGACGTGAAAGGTGTAATTTCCCTGGAGGCCGAAGCCT
>NW_010160593.1:0-201 GCF_000695765.1 Mesitornis unicolor | reverse complement strand
CCTGGAAGGGGGCAGAGCCGGGTTCCTTGTAGAGCAGAACGGTCACCATTCACCAGAGGATGCTCTGCTGGGACAGTGCCGAAACAGTCAGTGTCTTGGCTTCTCTGTGCAAAGGATCCCACAGAAAGACTCCTTTCTTTCCTTTTCTTTCTTTTTCTATTCTTTTTCCCCCTTTTTCCTTTTTCCTTTTTTCCTTTTTCC
>NW_010160592.1:52525-55764 GCF_000695765.1 Mesitornis unicolor | reverse complement strand
GCTCACTGAGAAGGCTGACCAGCAGTTTCCTGTGCTGCCGGTGGCTGCAGCTGTCACCTGCGGCTGTCATGGCACCCATAAACCATTACATTTCCATGAAATTGCTTGCAAAAAGCTGGACTATGTAATGTGTACATCAGAAAACTGAGGATGTTTGGCTGCTCTCTTAGCACCGGTGGAGCTCCTCAATCCACAGAAAGGAGCTGAAACAGGGCCGGAGTGGGGAAACGGCTGTGTTGTCTCCTGGGCAAAAAAGGCTGCACACTGCTGTAGGCGTTCACCATATGCCAAGATGTAATATCTCACAATGTTAAATGAGCCTTGCTTTTACATTTAGAGCAGATATCCCAGTTCCAGTTTGTTCCGACTCCAGAACCAAGGAATGAAAACATGGCACTTTTAAATGCAGAATAACCTACGGGAATGGGACCAAAATAATATAGTGTAAAATGAAATAAAATACTGTACAGATCAGGAGCAGCACATGCATAACCCACTGCCAGGTGCAGCCCACTGAACAGCTCAGTCTGGTCCTCATGCTCCAGTGAATGGCCCTGGGTGGTGTGCAGCCCACTCTGGCTCTGGGACCCAGCATTGCTGCCTTTGTGAGATGTCCCCAAACTTGTGGATCTGCAGGGAGATGAGAAGTATATATGCTTTGGACACAGTCTGGCTGTGGGGTTACAGAATTTTTATCTTTCTGTCTACCCTGTGTGCCCGTACATTTGAGACAGAAAAGTGCGCACCTGATGAGTGTTGTGGTGTTTTGCCCAGCTTTTTGCTGTAAGTATTGTCTGGCTGTGGCAGTCTTTCACCAAGAGTGTGTCTGAAAATGGATTACCATCCAATTTTTCTCCAGATTAAAATCAACACTGAAACATTCTTTCTTCCTTCTCTAGAGGTAGTTTCCTTTCCATAAAGAGAAAAAAAAAACCCGCCACCAGTGGGAAAATGGGTTATAGTGATTCTGTTTTATAAGTTCACTTTTCCATATCTGTAGCACAACAGAGAAGATGTAATGGACATCCCAGCCTTTCATTAGTGAGGTCTGTTGGCAGTGCTTTTACCAAGTTCAGCTCAGCACTCATCAGGATATGAGGAGAGAGCAGAGACTGAGGGTCAGGGGCTTTGCAGCTGTGCTGCTGGTGGGACAGCGCACAGTCAGCTTTGCCCTTTGGAGTCACACTCCTTGAGGGCTGTATTTCACCTTTACTTAAGGGTGCATTTTCATTTAAAGTAACGATAGCCCTGCAGGAATCAGTAGAGTTAAAACCAGTAAGAAGCAGCTGTTTTCTGGCTTTTTTCTTAGCTCTAAGTTTTGCCTGGTCTAGCAAAAGCTGAGCTATAGTACTAAGACAGTTATGCCACTTCCTACAGTGCCCACTGCACTTTTCTCTGATTACTGCTAAAGCTACTGACTCCATCTCCCACAAGCTGACAGATTTGTTCCCTCCTGTGTGTACTTTTACCTTAGCTGAAGTTCATCAGCCTGCATGAAAAATTATGAACAGACTTCTGAACACAGAAGACTGAAGAGATTTGAGCAGCTGTCTCGCAGAAACCGCAGTAATCAAAGATGTTCAAGTCCTTTCCACTCAGTAAAATCCAGTGGTCATTGCCTAAAATCCTATAGAACCTGTGAGGTGGAAAATGCAACTTCTGCAACCTCTTTTCCCTCTGTCATAAACAGGAAGGGACGTACCAGGTCTGTCCTTGCCAGTTCAGGTTCTTCTCGTGTGGACTCCAGCTGCCCTGACTTGGTCTCTTCTGTTCAGATTCCTGCATTGCACTAATCCTGAGTACTTCTTACAACTCTCTGCTTTCAAAAAGCCTGAAAACTCAGCACACTGCTGCAAGAAAGGCAAAATGGACAGTTTTTGACAGACAGTCTTTCTTTCCAAACCATTTTTTTTCCCCTTCATCCCTCTTTTTATTTTGTGCAGCTTTTCTTTCTGTCTTCTCCCAGTTATAGTCTCTCTGGACTGCAGATCCTTGTGAGTATTGACCTCTGTTGTATCTGTGCGCAGCCCCTTGTGTAGAGTGCCTTGGTAGTAACCCTGGTTTTCAGGACAGACAGAATGAGAGTTCACGTTTGGAAAGGAAATGCCCATTTCACACCCTGAAACATCATCTCTGGTTTGAAGATGTCACAAACCTGGTGACTGAAGTGGTAGTGCTGTTCTTCATCACCTAACTGTGAAATCCTCTATTCCAGGCCTAGTGACAGACATGCCAGGGCTCCTCAACCGACCAGAGCTGAAGATGCTGAGCTGGGGATGCACCCATGGAAGTGTCAGTGCTGTCTGCGTCCCCGCAGCGTCCAGAGCAGCTGTCCTGGGGGAGAGGGACCCCAGACTCTACTGCTTGCCCAAGGAGGGACTTTCACAGAATCACAGAATCACAGAATCTCAGGAGTTGGAAGGGACCTCGAGAGATCATCCAGTCCAACCCCCCTGCCAGAGCAGGATCACCTAAACTAGGTCACACAGGAACACATCCAGGTGGGTCTTGAATGTCTCCAGAGAAGGAGACTCCACAACCTCTCTGGGCAGACTGTTCAGTGCTCTGTCACCTTTACAGTAAAAAAGTTCTTCCTTACATTCAGGTTGAACCTCCTATGGTCCGGCTTGCTCCCGTTTCCCCTTGTCTTATCATTTGACATCAATCAACTTTCTATGCAACACTGTCCGCACCCTGGTGAGCACTGGGGTCAGACCTCAGCGGCTGAGCCATGTGCAGGCTAATGGGACATGGCATGTCCTGCAACACGGGGGACATACTCACTCCTCCCTCCCCACAGACCCCTGCAGCAAATGGGGTAGTGGTGCTCTTTGCTCTGTTTGTCTCTGACAACTCATGCCCAGCATCCAGAAGTGTGTTTGAGAGCTGCAGCAATACCCCCAGCAATGGACAAGGCGTCAGTGCTGCACTGGCTGTGCGGCACTTGCTAGGGTCAGGAAGCCTCCACTGATGCCTTGGGATGTGCAAATTTCTCGCAGTGAAAAACTAATCTTCTGCCCTTCCATGCTGAATTTTAACTCCATTGCTGATTGCCATAAGGCAAGTTGTCTTAAAATAAGAAAGCAAAAAGTTTCTTGTTTAAAAAAGAATAAAAATTAAAAAAAACACTTGTGGGGGAAAAAAATAAGTTCATCCTCTATTGTGCAACTTTTCTCACTAGGCTTAAATTTTTGTACCTATCTTCTTCAATGTCCACTGTTCAGTTGATTTCTCATTTT
>NW_010160592.1:48388-52494 GCF_000695765.1 Mesitornis unicolor | reverse complement strand
AAGAGTGAAGTACAGCTTGTTCTCTAAACCTACGCTCTCTCCTGCCTTTCCGGGAAGTCTCAGGCAAGCTGTGTATTTTGGAAACAACAGCAGATTTCCAGGAATGTTCCAGTGAGTAAAGTCTTTCTCACCAAAGCCGAGTCTAAGCACTCTTTTTGGAAGGAGCGCTGTGTTAGACAGAGCCTGGCCCTTTGAAGCCCAGCGCCATTGGGTGCTAGGAGGAGCTCAGGTTTAGGAAATCCACTGCTAAAAATGACCTTTTTAGAAATTTTTAGCAGAAACAATGGTCTGGTTGTGCTGTGGTATGAAAAAAGTTGGAAGCTCTGTCCTGGACAGTTTGTGGCTGCTCTGTTGGCTGGAGGAGCTGAGCCCTTAAGGACAGGTCAGCAATGGACTGTGCCATGTGTGTGGCAGGAGCCCGGCTGTGCTGGGGGTTGGGACAGGCAGATGAGGTGTCCCTGCTCCTCCCATTCAGCTCTGGACAGGAGGGGCTGCTCTGGATTCAGCCCTGGCAATGGCAGTGCTGCGCTGCTCCAGCTGCAGTGGCGGTCGTGGGCTGGGGCTGTCCGTGGCCTCTCACTCTTCCACACCAGCCCAGTCCATCATCGCTCTCCTCCGTGTGTTTTCTCTTTCATTTGGTTCTTCTCTTCCCTTATTAACTGACCAGGCTTGCTTGTTTCCTGCTGGGATGTTTACTCTTACGAGGCCTTGCAGGTGTCTCTCTGGCCAAGCTGCACCCTGGGGTTTCCCAAACAGGCATCCTGGGCCCACTCTTCCTCCACCAACGGGTCCTGGTGGGCCCTGGCCAGTGCCCTGTGTCCCCAGCTGTGGAGAGGGTTTGCATCTGCAGCTGTTCCTTGCTCCTGGACCCCCTGCCCCACCAAGAGGGCAGTGAAGATCCCCCAGAGATTATTTGATCTCACCAGAAGAAAGAAACCCACTCAAGCTCCTGCCATGTACAGCACAATATTAAAACATTTTAGAAGTACACAATAGCTTGGTCTGATGACAACCTTTTTCCTTAAAGATAGATGTTGCCATTAATAAGGTTTATCTTGCTTTGCTTGAATAAGCCAAGCTCATTCCGAGAACAAAAGGGCTGCCACTGGAATAGCCCAGCTTTTCAATTTCAAGCCATCTGCAGATTACAGAATAAATGAAATATTCAGCATACACAAATACTGTACAGAATGATATGATACAGACCATTTCACTTTCTTTCATCCTTTCCCAACTTATTGGCTTTTAAGTAATGGATAGACCTACATCAAAAGCTCCACTCAAATAAGAATAAACAAATACTTAAAGGACACATTACAGATGTCGTTTCTAGCCATCTGTAAAGGATACAGAATTATTCTCTAAAGAATGGAGAGGAAGTTTCTTGAACTCCTCCACGAGACATGAAGCAGTGGTGGGATAACACGTCTTAACACCTGGCCTGTGTAGAGCAGCAGCTTTCTGTAGAGGCACGTTTGTATTTGATGACAAAAGGCAAGGCAGACTCTGCTGACAGGACCTCACAACCCACCGTCACCTTTCAACCCTTTCCTGTTTGTTTTCCTTCTCCACTGTTCAACCACCTTGAAGACTGTCAGGCAGTCTCTTTTATGTCATTTTTTTGGGGGCTTCATTTCCTACAGCTCTCCCTGCTCATTGTTGTCCGCTTACAGGTCTGTCTCCTACACCGGTCTGTTGGAGGACACTTTTCCTCTCCTCATCAACCTTTTGGGGTGCAGCATCCTCAGCCCAGGTTTGCTCCAGACCTGCCTCTTGCTGCACAGCCTGTCCTCCCACCTGCCCACACCCAAACACAGAGGACTCTTGCCACATCTCCACGAGACAGCGCTCATCCACACAGCCTGGGGTCCCGCTGAGGCTCTCCTCATCTCTCACACATGTGTGCAACCTCCCCTTCTCTCGCCTTGACACACTCAGCCCTGCCCAGCAGAGTCTGGTCAGAAAGCTGTTGCAAAGATCTCTGTGTTACTCCATGTCATCTCTCTCTAAATTGCTGCACTGGGACCTGTTTCTCTGCCACATGAAGCATAAGCTGCTTGTCATTGCAGAGAGGGCTGCTGGCACCCAGTCCCCTCTGTCTGTCACTCCCTCGCTAGCGAGAAGCGAGCTCCCATCTCGAGCAGCTCATAGCAGTCTTCAGCACCACATTGCCAGTGTTTCAGGCAATCTCTTGTGATTCTCTTGTATGATCCCTTGGCTTAGGCCATGTGTTCAGTAATGCTCTGAGAGGCAAATTCATTATCTGTATCTGTCTGAACGTCTTTTTCTGCCTCACAGAGTTATGATGGTCGGCAGGCTTTTGCATTGCATTGCCACATCCTGTGGTTCCCTTGAACCTTCAAGTGCTCAGGCACGTACTTTGCAGTCAGACTGTACTGCCCCATCACCCTGCCCTTACAGTCAGGCACTGTGTGTTTACTTAGAGCTGTATTTGTGCGAGACCTACTACAGGACAGGAACAGTGGTCAAAAGTGCTGCAGACATCAATGGAAGGTGGGTCTGGGAGTAAGGGACGTACGTTGCTGTAGGAAAATGGACACTCAGGCAGCAGAAACCACTCAGGTTGTTGGTCTGACCCCTGCTGCACCCTGGGAAGGTGCATTTCCCAGGGACACAGATCCAGGTCCACGCTGGGCCTGGCCAGGGAGCTCACTCCTGCCTCTCCTTGTAGGGGACGATTGTTTCAGCTCTTTCATTAGCTGTGTTCTGGCTGATTGAGCCCAGTCATTCACTGACTACAGTCACAGCTCTTCTCCACTTTCATTCCTGTAGGAGTCTGTCTTTCTCAGACATGAAATTTTAGCATTATATACAAAATTCCAGGTGTTGAAAAGGCTTGTGCAATGACACTCACGATTTCTTAGTGTATCTTTATGGGTCATGACTTAGGCACACTGATTCAAGTCATGATCACTCAATCCAGTTACTTTTCATGATTTCAGGTTTTTCATGCTGCCCAAGTTATTTTCCAAAATAGCGTGGTTCGTACACTTTGGACCAGTGATTTCTGCAGCCGGTCCATGTGGTCCTGTGGTATGACTATCCCTGGTCCGAGTCCCCTTCCCCCTGCATGGGACAGTTCCCCGCTCTGTCGCTGTGGCCAGGCTGAAGCTTCCACTGCCTGGGCATGGTCCCACAGTGCTCATTGTCACCAGCTCTCGGTGTCAGCTCTGCGGCTGGGATCAGAGTGCAAATGAGTCAGCCAAGCTTTCTAGGAACTCCCCTGCTTTTTTCTTAACACAGTTGAATTGCAGTTTTGATTATGTTTTAGTGTCTTTGAAATTGCAATGAAATACTATTAAGTTGTCTGAAATTGAAAGGGTCTTTGTATTTAGAGAGTACTTTGGAATGTTTTTCATTATTTTATCTTTGTCCTGCTTAGTACATAGTTGAATGACAGCTTTACCTGACTCCTCTGGTGCCTTGAAACGTGACTTACATATTGTGGAGTGCTGTTCTTGAAACTGTTGTCCTACACAATATGTATTGCACATATTAGTTACACAGTAGTTCCTGTAGACTCCTGGTTTGTAAGGTGCTGCTGTCTTTTCTCAAGATACCACAAATTATTTTTTTTAAATGGTACAGATGGCTGACATTGATTTGGAGTAGTTTGTCCGCAGCACCTCCTACTCATACCTTTTTTCATGTAGCAGGTCAGACTGTATCCTTGCCATCGTGACTTTTCCACTGTGTTCCTTGTACCCCAAGTACAGCCCTTGTGCCACTGCCAAACCCCGGGTCACCACAGCCAGATGCCCTGACTCTGGGCAGGTACACAGCTTGGGCAGGTACACAGCTCTGGGCAGGTACATGGCTTGGGCAGGTGCATGGCTTGGGCAAGTACGCAGCTCCATGTAGGTACACAGCTCTGGGAAGGTACATGATCTTTGTGTTTCTCCTGCTGCACTCCCTGCCCTTGTCAGGCAGCTGCCCTGTTCACTGACCCTGTCATCCACTCAGTTCCTGTTCTCGGAAATTAATGATTCATTTCAAGTCACTTCCCGTCCTTTTACTTTCTGATGTTCCAGTTTCCATTGCTAAATTCTCACTTGCCCAATTTCCTCTACCTTTGTGTAAAAGTA